>NC_090331.1:5769960-5862732 GCF_035084215.1 Heptranchias perlo
ACGCAAGGAGTCGCACAACACCAGGTTATAGTCCAACAGCTTTATTTGAAATCACAAGCTTTCGGAGCTTTGCTCCTTCGTCAGGTGAGTGAAGGGTTGCATAAAGGCACAGCATATATAGTCAGAGAACAATGCCTGGTGATTACAGATAATCTCTCCAACTGCCTCGGCAGACAGATAATCACAGCAATCAAAGGAGTGAATGGTGTTCAGACAGGTTAGTCAAGGAAACATTACATCCAAGAATACTGAGGTGGGTCACAAGGGGTCAAATCAGAAAGACACAGAGAGAGAGAGAGAGAGAGAGAGAGAGAATGACCAGTTGTATTAAAAACAGATAACTTTTTTTTGCTGGAAATCGCAGCAGGTCCGGCCGCATCTGTGTATGGAGAACAAGCCAACTACGACTTGAGTCTGGATGACTCTACGTCAGGTGGGGTTACACGTAGCGTGACACGAACCCAAGATCCCGGTTGAGGCCGTCCTCACCGGCTCATTATCTTGAGAAGGTTGCTGGAACACGGAATGCTTTGCCACAACTATGAGGTGGAAATTGCGTGGGTGGATTCCACCAATCTACCGCCAGATCTCCGGAGGGAGAGGGACAGGAGTGTCAGAGTTATTCCAGGGGACCAGGTGGGAGCCATTGCAGAATTCCAGCCCCTGTAACATCATTTAAAAGGGAATCAGATAAATGTTTCGAAACAAAAAGAGTATAAAAAGGGAAAGGGCAGGGAAATGTGATTAGAGAGAACGTACATCCTGGTGAAGAGTTCGCATTGGCCCAGACACAGAATGGACTGAGCAGACTCCCTCCGTGCCGTAATTTCATGGAATCATAAACGTCTACAGCACAGAAAGAGGCCATTGCACCTGTGCCAGCTCTCTGAAAGACCTCTCTTCCGCCTGCTCTTTCGCCCAGACACTTTGAAATATTTTTTCTTCTTCAAATATTTATCCACTTTCTTTTCAAGAGATATTATGGATTCTGCTTCCCCGATGTTTCTGGACACACATTCCATTCCCCAACTACTCCCCGCGTTAAAACACATCTCCTAATCACTTCCTTCATTCTCTTTTATAATTCTAGGATTGAATAATACAAAACCCACCCACCCGCACACCCTCGCACCCACCCGCACACCCTCGCACCCACCCGCACACCCTCGCACCCACCCGCACACCCTCGCACCCACCCGCACACCCTCGCACCCACCCGCACACCCTCGCACCCACCCGCACACCCTCGCACCCACCCGCACACCCTCGCACCCACCCGCACACCCTCGCACCCACCCGCACACCCTCGCACCCACCCGCACACCCTCGCACCCACCCGCACACCCTCGCACCCACCCGCACACCCTCGCACCCACCCGCACACCCTCGCACCCACCCGCACACCCTCGCACCCACCCGCACACCCTCGCACCCACCCGCACACCCTCGCACCCACCCGCACACCCTCGCACCCACCCGCACACCCTCGCACCCACCCGCACACCCTCGCACCCACCCGCACACCCTCGCACCCACCCGCACACCCTCGCACCCACCCGCACACCCTCGCACCCACCCGCACACCCTCGCACCCACCCGCACACCCTCGCACCCACCCGCACACCCTCGCACCCACCCGCACACCCTCGCACCCACCCGCACACCCTCGCACCCACCCGCACACCCTCGCACCCACCCGCACACCCTCGCACCCACCCGCACACCCTCGCACCCACCCGCACACCCTCGCACCCACCCGCACACCCTCGCACCCACCCGCACACCCTCGCACCCACCCGCACACCCTCGCACCCACCCGCACACCCTCGCACCCACCCGCACACCCTCGCACCCACCCGCACACCCTCGCACCCACCCGCACACCCTCGCACCCACCCGCACACCCTCGCACCCACCCGCACACCCTCGCACCCACCCGCACACCCTCGCACCCACCCGCACACCCTCGCACCCACCCGCACACCCTCGCACCCACCCGCACACCCTCGCACCCACCCGCACACCCTCGCACCCACCCGCACACCCTCGCACCCACCCGCACACCCTCGCACCCACCCGCACACCCTCGCACCCACCCGCACACCCTCGCACCCACCCGCACACACTCGCACCCACCCGCACACACTCGCACCCACCCACACTCGCACCCACCCACACTCGCACCCACCCACACTCGCACCCACCCACACTCGCACCCACCCACACTCGCACCCACCCACACTCGCACCCACCCACACTCGCACCCACCCACACTCGCACCCACCCACACTCGCACCCACACACACTCGCACCTGTAACCTCAGCGTTTCTGTACCCTCATCCACATTTACACTAAAACCACATCTGTACTCCAGCACCACCAACACCTGTACCCTCCCCCACACATCTGTACCCACAC
This sequence comes from Heptranchias perlo, assembly GCF_035084215.1. Taxonomy (NCBI): domain Eukaryota; kingdom Metazoa; phylum Chordata; class Chondrichthyes; order Hexanchiformes; family Hexanchidae; genus Heptranchias; species Heptranchias perlo. Next base: position 5,772,380 of record NC_090331.1, read on the forward strand.
CGCACATTTGTACCCTCCCCCACACATCTGTACCTACACCCCATACCTGTACCCTCCCCCACACATCTGTACCCACTCCCCCACACCTTTACCCTCCCCCATACATCTGTACCCACTCCCACACACATCTGTACCCACTCCCATACCCTCACACTTGTACCCACATCCATACACACACATGTACCTATATCCAAAAACACATACCCACATATCCATGCTCACACTCACATGCCTGTGCCCACACTCACACGCTTGTACTAATGCCAACAATGTAACTATATCTGTACCCACAGCAATACTTGTACCCACACCTACATGTCTGCATTTGCCTGGACACATCTGTACCCACCTGGACAGACTTGTACCCACCTCCTCGTACCTGTACCCACCCTTGTGCTTGTACCCACACTTGATGCTTATAGATACTCCATTCCTCAGTGTCATTCTGCCTGAGGCCTTTGATTAGTTAATGCCCTGGCCAGATTTCATACTGGGGATTGCCTTTCATGCCTGACAGCAGTGGTAGGGTGGAACCTCTGGCCATTTCTGAGACCAAGCTATTTAGGAGCAGGGTGGAAGAAAGCTACAGACTGTGCAAGTATCAATTCTATGCTACCCTGCATTTGTCAAGTGGTTTACTGCAAAAACTGTAGAGTAATAACGCAGAATTTCTCATTATTTTCACTCCTCCATGTAACACATGAAGTCAATGGGAATCAGGGGGAAAACTCTCCAGTGGCTGGAGTCATACCTAGCACAAAGGAAGATGGTAGTGGTTGTTGGAGGCCATTCATCTCAGCCCCAGGACATTGCTGCAGGAGTTCCTCAGGGCAGTGTCCCAGGCCCAACCATCTTCAGCTGCTTCATCAATGACTTTCCCTCTATCATAAGGTCAGAAATGGGAATGTTCGCTGATGATTGCACAGTGTTCAGTTCCATTCGCAACCTCTCAAATAATGAAGCAGTCCGAGCCCGCATGCAGCAAGACCTGGACAACATCCAGGCATGGGCTCATAAGTGGCAAGTAACATTCGTGCCAGACAAGTGTCAGGCAACGACCATCTCCAACAAGAGAGAGTCTAACCACCTCCCCATGACATTCAACGGTATTACCATCACCGAATCCCCCACCATCAACATCCTGGGGGTCACCATTGACCAGAAACTTAACTGGGCCAGCCATTTAAATACTGTGGCTACGAGAGCAGGTCAGAGGCTGGATATTCTGCGGCGAGTGACTCACCTCCTGACTCCCCAAAGCCTTTCCACCATCTACAAGGCACAGGTCAGGAGTGTGATGGAATACTTTCCACTTGCCTGGATGAGTGCAGCTCCAACAACACTCAAGAAGCTCGACACCATCTAGGTCAAAGCAGCCTGCTTTATTGGCACCCCATCCACCACCCTAAACATTCATTCCCTTCACCACCGGTGCACAATGGCTGCAGTGTGTACCATCCACAGGATGCACTGCAGCAACTCGCCAAGGCTTCTTCGACAGCACCTCCCAAACCCGCGACCTCTACCACCTAGAAGGACAAGAGCAGCAGGCAAATGGGAACAACACCACCTGCACGTTCCCCTCCAAGTCACACACCATCCCGACTTGGAAATATATCGGCCGTTCCTTCATCGTCGCTGGGTCAAAATCCTGGAACTCCCTTCCTAACAGCACTGTGGGAGAACCGTCACCACACGGACTGCAGCGGTTCAAGAAGGCGGCTCACCACCACCTTCTCAAGGGCAATTAGGGATGGGCAATAAATGCCAGCCTCGCCAGCGACGCCCACATCCCATGAACAAATAAAAAAAATTACAAGCCCTGAGTGAGGGAGAGAGACAATAGAGAGATAAAACAGGCAAGGGGGAAATGCAAGAGAATCTGAGACAGAAAGATAGGCAGGAGGTCTCAGCTGGAGTATTGTGTTCAATTCTGGGCACCGCACTTTAGGAAGGGTGTCAAGGCCTTAGAGAGGGTGCAGAGGAGATTTACTAGAATGGTATCAGGGATGAGGGACTTCAGTTATGTGGAGAGACTGGAGAAGCTGGGATTGTTCTCCTCAAGAGCAGAGAAGGTTAAGGGGAGATTTAATAGAGGTGTTCAAAATGATGTAGGGTCTCGATAGTCGATGGGGAGAAACCGTTTCCAGTGGCAGGAGGGTCGGTAACCAGAGGACACAGATTTAAAGTGATTGATAAAAGAGCCAAAGGGGAGATGAGGAAATGTTTTTTAAACACAGCGAGTTGCTATGATCTGGAACGCGCTGCCTGAAAGGGCGGTGGAAGCAGATTCAATAATAACTTTCAAATGGGAATTGGATAAATACTTGAAAAGGAAAAAAAAATACAGGGCTAATGGGGAAAGAGCAGGGGAACGGGTCTAATTGGATAGCTCTTTCAAAGAGCCGGCACAGGCATGATGGGCTGAATGGCCTCCTTCTGTGCTGTAAGATTCTATGGTTCTATGACAGTGTCTGAGTGAGTGAGAAATAGAGTGTGTGTGGGAGGGAGAGATACAGAGAGAAGAGACATGGAAGGTGTGTGGAAAATGAGCAACAGAAAAAAGAGAAACTGAGCAGAGGCGCAGAGGGAGGAAGCCAGAGTATGTACGTGAGGGTGAGAGATAAAGAGAGACAACAGAGACTGTCTGAGAATAAAAGAAAGAGAGACGCAGAGAGTGTGAATGTGTGAGTGAGAATGAAACAGAGCAGAGAGAAAGAGGATAGGTAAGCAATGAAATGAAGAGGCATTGCAAGTGTCCGGGAAAGAGAGTGAAAAGGGGACAGGCGCAGAGATAGAGAGAGACTGAAATAGAACAGAGGGAAACTCAGACAGACACAGAGTGTGTGTGAATCGAGAGGGAGCGAGAGAGAGAGAGAAAGAGGCGTGGAGTGTGTGAGAGAGCGTCAGAGAGAGAGAGAGATAGAAAAGAGAGATATGAAAGAGCCAAGGAAACGAGCATGGGAAGAGTGTGTCAGAGAGAGAGCGCGGGGGGCGCTCGCGGAGGGCGAGGGGGGGCGCTCGCGGAGGGCGAGGGGGGGCGCTCGCGGAGGGCGAGGGGGGGCGCTCGCGGAGGGCGAGGGGGGGCGCTCGCGGAGGGCGAGGGGGGGCGCTCGCGGAGGGCGAGGGGGGGCGCTCGCGGAGGGCGAGGGGGGGCGCTCGCGGAGGGCGAGGGGGGGCGCTCGCGGAGGGCGAGGGGGGGCGCTCGCGGAGGGCGAGGGGGGGCGCTCGCGGAGGGCGAGGGGGGGCGCACGCGGAGGGCGAGGGGGGGCGCACGCGGAGGGCGAGGGGGCGCACGCGGAGGGCGAGGGGGGCGCACGCGGAGGGCGAGGGGGGCGCACGCGGAGGGCGAGAGGGGCGCACGCGGAGGGCGAGGGGGCGCACGCGGAGGGCGAGGGGGGCGCACGCGGAGGGCGAGGGGGGCGCACGCGGAGGGCGAGGGGGCGCACGCGGAGGGCGAGGGGGCGCACGCGGAGGGCGAGGGGGGGCGCACGCGGAGGGCGAGGGAGACAGCAAGACAGGCAGAGAGCAAGGGAGAGAGGAGGAGAGCGAGGGAGGGAGTGAGCATGAATGGAACGTCACGTAGCCAGCAGAAATGTGCACAGTCAGTTTAAGTGGGAAGTTGATCAGACACCAAGATGTATAAATGGAGAATAACACAGCGAAAGGAAAACTCTCCATGCCGCACTCTGTGAAAGTGGAACAGAGCAACGATCCTCTCTGCTTACACATGTCAGACACACACACGCACAAGCCGACCATCTCCAGAGGGTTTTAGCTAACGTGTCCTTCTCTTGCTACACATTCCATTCCCCAAACGTCTCGCCCCACCCCCCCCCACCAAACACGGATCGTGTCTCCCCCCCCCCTCCCCTCAGACAGGCAAACTTCCTCCACTGTTATTTGCAGATGGGGCCACACAGCACAGACGCCGTAAGCCTGACACAGAACACAACCTCCAGAAAACATTCTGTAAATGGCGTCAGCTGTGGCTCAGTGGGCCGAGGGTCGTGGGGTTCATAGTCCCCGCTCCAGAGGCTTGAGCACATAATCCAGGCCAACACTCCCAGTGCCAGTACTGAGGGAGTGCTGCACTGTTGGAGGTGCCGTCTTTCAGATGGGACTTTAAAGTGAGGTCCTGTCTGCCCTTTCGGGTGGACGTAAAAGATCCCACGGCCACTATTTTGAAGAAGAGCAGGGGGAGTTCTCCCCGGTGTCCTGGGCCAATATTTATCCCTCAACCAACATCATTAAAAAAACAGATTATCTGATTGCTGTTTGTGGGATCTTGCTGTGTGCAAATTGGCTGCTGCGTTTCCTACATTACAAGAGTGACCACACTTCAAAAGCACCTCATTGGTTGTAAAGTGCTTTGGGACGTCCTGAGGTCGTGAAAGGAACGATATAAATGTAAGTTCATTCTTTCTTTTTCTTTTGAAATCCAAATTAAGTACTGACCAATGTCACTGAAACACAGACGATGCCCACAGAACACGCTACACATCACAGTCACATAAAACTATGGTCATATCACCACAAACCATGAACACATTGTGCAAACATCACCATCCATCAATAGCATGAGATAATCCAGTGGCCACCATATCAACTGATTGCACATTATGAAGCATTAAAGGTCATTCTTCTGGTTTGCAATACAATTCAAACACCCTCAATTAGATTCCAGGCTGTAATTCACTCCCAGGTACCCGTTATAGGAACAGGAGGAGGCCATTCAGCCCTTCGAGCCTGTTCTGCCATTCAATTAGACAACTGGTTGATCTGTACCTCAACTCTATTTACCCTCATTTGCTCCATATCCCTTCACACCCTCGCCTGTCAAAAATCTATCGATCTCAGTCCTGAAAATTCCAATTGTCCCCCAGCATCCACAGCCTTTTGGGGGGGGGGGAGAGAGAGTTCCAGATTTCCACTCCCCTTTATGCGAAAAAATGTTTCCTGACATCACCCCTGAACATTCTAGCTCTAATTTTAAGGTTCTGCCCCCTTTCTTCTGGACTCTCCCCACCAGAGGAGATAGTTTCTCTCGATCAACCCTGTCAAATCCTTCTATCATTTTAAAACACCTCGATTAGATCAACCCGTAATCTTCTACACTCGAGGGAATACAAGCCTAGCCTGTGCAACCTGTCCTCATAATTTAACCCTTTTAGCCCCGGTATCATTCTGGTGAATCTGCGCTGTGCCCCCTCCAAGGCCAATATATCCTTCCTGAGGTGCGGTGCCCAGAACTGAACCCAGTCTCCAGATGGGGTCTGACTAGAGCTTTATATAACTGTAACATCACTTCCACCCCTTTGTATTCCAGCCCTCTTGAGATAAAGGCCAACATTCCATTGGCCTTTTTCATTACTTTTTATATTACTTTTTGTACCTGTCCACTGGCTTTTAGTCAATTCACTTCTGTCGACTCAAATCCCACCTTGTTGCGAATTTGAATTCCGTAAATTTGGTAATTTATGTGGGCTGGAATGGGGGAGAATGATCAAAGCTGCCAGATTGACAATAAAAACCCAACTGGTTCACTAATGCCCCTCTAACAGGTTTGGCCAGCACGCGACTCCGGCCTCAGACTACACTCTTAAAAGTTCTCTAAGTCGCTCGTGTGTCACGGTTACTCTGAATTAGCAATAAAATCCGGCCTAGCCAGTATCGCTCACTGCTCAAGAACAAATAAGGGGGAAAAAAACGTTCTAATCCTTCGATTGGATTCTGGCCTGTAGCTCACTCCCGGGTATCCAATAACCTACCTCCAAAATTTTTCAGCTTCTAATCCTCCTCAGCAAGTCCATTTTATTGATAAACGTGCATTAATACAATGCCTCTAACATAGTAAAACGTTCCAAGGCGCTTCACAGGATCGTTATCAGACAAAAATTCACACCAAGCCGCATAAGGAGATATTAATGCTTGTTCAAAAAGGGTAGGTTTTAAGGAGAGTCTTAAAGGAAGAGACAGAGGCGGAGAGGTTTAGGGAGGGAATTCCAGAGCTTGGGGCCCAGGCAGCTGAATGCACGGCCGCCAACGGTGGAGCGATTAAAATCGGGGACGCGCAAGAGGCCAGAATTGGAGGAGCGCAGAGATCTCGGAGGGTTGTGGGTCTGGAGGAGGTTACAGAGATAGGGAGGGGGCGAGGCCATGGAGGGATTTAAAAAGGATGAGAATTTTATGATCGAGGCGTTGCCGGACCGGAAGCCAATGTACCGACCGAGACCACACTGCCCCTCCCCTCCTCATCCCCTCACCTCCCTCAGACAAGTCCTACCTTCCATCTCCAAGACGGCGAGCACGGCCGACGTGCGGGCTTCGCCCAGGCGATTCCGGGCCATGCAGGTGTAGACTCCGGCGTCAGTGGGTTTGCAGTCCCGGATCCACAGCGTTCCGTACTCCCCGCGTTCCTGGACCAGGGGACGGTTGTTCTTGAACCAGGCGAGGAAGGGCGAAGGGGTCCCCGTCACGGCCACCTTCAGCCTGATGTCGCAGCCGCTACCGATGGCCGCGTTCTTGAGCTTCCTGAGGAAGGCCGGGGGCTGGGAGGTTTCTCTGCTGCCCAGCTCGGGTACCACCTGGTCCCCGTGGACCCTGGCCCTCTTGGGGGGCACGGTGGGGCTGGCGGGCGCTACCCCCGCCAACCTGGCCCTGCCAGAGGATTGCAAGGAGCTCCTGCTGAACTCATCGCTGCCCTTCTTTAGGGTTAGGGTGGTCTGGGCAGTGTGCATGGTGCAGAAACCTCAACAACTTACAATTAATAGAAGGCAAGAGGGGAGGGAGGGAGGGCAGATTAACCCAATTCAACTGGTTTTGTAAAAACTTGGCAAAAAGTTTTCTGTTGTTGATAAAGCGGAGAAAGAGAGAAGAGGGGAGGTCCAATCCAACTCAACTTGTATTTTTAAAACTGGGCAAAAAGTTTTTTTTATGTTTGGAAAACTTCTATCGAATTGAATAAAAGATGGGGAGAAGCGAGGGAGGAAAAACACTTCGATTGGGCTTCAATAAATCCGTCAAACAGACAAAAATATCGTGCGGGGGGTGGGGGATAAACTTTCGGAAGACGAATAATTTTAAAATAAGAACGAATTTCTACTTTTTTTTCCAAAAAAAAGTTTTTGCAAAGGGTGAAAAAAAAAGTTTGCCGTACCTCAACTTCTTTCAAAAACAAAACACAACGTTTTCCTGGGGATTTTTTTCCGGTTGAGATGTTTTGGGGCGAGGGGTGTTATTTTTGAGGAAGCCTCTGGCGAGTAGTTTATTTTAACCGGTTCGAGCTGTTGGTCTGCCCCCTCTCTCCACACCTTCAGAGACTCCCCGGGTCTCCCTCGCCAGCTCCTGCTCCCTCTTCCTTGGTTCCTTTGCCCTTGTTTTCAAATGTAACTTTTTTTTTTGAGGGTGGGGGTATAAGGGGGGGGGGGTGGGGGGTTGTACTAAAGGTTGGAGGTGACCTGCTTGAGTGCCGAGACCATGATTGCCCCCTCTGCTCAGTCCCAGGGGCAGGTGATGTCCCCCGTATATCTCTGCCCCTCTCTCTCTCTCTCTCTCCTGTCACTCCCCTTCCCAGCTGTCTCACATCAGTCACACAACTCTCTCCAAACACCCATCCCTTATAGGCAGCCGACAGGGGAAGATAGGAATTGCTGGATCAAAAAAAAAGACCACGCTCTGTCTAATTCGCATCTTACCATCCTGGCAACGATAATGGGAGTTGACCAATCCCAGCAATCAATCTCTGTGGAGGAACAGCGCCTTATCTTTTCATGAGGGACTTTCCAGACTCAACATTGATTTCAATAACTTCAGATCATAACCACTGCTCCCATTTCTCCGGTCAGCCAGTGCTGGTAATGGTTCTGCTGCTGCCATTTACAGCTACTCCTGACCAATCTTTTGTTTCTCAATCTGTCCCATTACCACCCTCCTTGCCTTTTGTCATTTAATCATTCTTGTCCTCCACCCTGTCACAGACCACCCCTTTTCTCCCTCCCCCTCTTTCCCTGGCTCTGTACCTGCTTAAAAACTTTATCTCATTTAACGTCTTCCAGTTCTGACGAAAGGTCATCGACCTGAAACGTTAACTCTGTTTCTCTCTCTCCACAGAAGCTGCCTCACTGGCTGAGAGTTTTCCAGCATTTCCTGTTTTTGTTTCAGATTTCCAGCATCCGCGGTATTTTGCTTTTGAATCTCTCTCGATTAGTGGGTAACAGGCCCGGACATGAGATGAGGAAAACCCCCCACCGTATAGAAAGAACTCCCTTTTATATAACGCTGTTCACGACCACAGGACGTCCCAAAGCGATTTACAGCCAATGAAGTATTTTTGAAGTGTAGTCACACCGTACCTGAGAGGGGGGGCTCCCCATATATAATCTACATAGTCTTAATTATTGTCATGTTATATAAATTATGGAATGAAAGAAAGCCTGAATTTATGCAGCGCTTTTTAAAAGTTCATTCTCAGACTGTGGGCGTCGCTGGCAAGGCCGGCATTTATAACCCATCCCCTAGTTGCCCTGAGAAGGTGGTGATGGGCCCCCTTCTTGAACCTGCTGGGTAGCAGATTGATACAACTGAGTGGCCACTTTGAGTCACATACAGGGCCGGACCAGCAGGTCTCCGTCCCCTAAAGGACATTAGTGAAACCAGTTGGGTTTTTAACGACAATCCGACAGCTAACACGGTCACTTTTACTGAGGCCGGCTTTTTATTTTAAACTGAATTCAAATTCTCCTGTTTCTTCTGGCTGGAGGGTCCAGAACGAGGGGTCACAGTCTCAGGATACGGGGTAGGGCATTTAGGACTGAGATGAGGAGAAATTTCTTCACTCAGAGGGTGGTGAACCTGTGGAATTCTCTACCACAGAAGGCTGTGGAGGCCAATCACTAAATATATTTAAGAAGGAGCTAGATAGATTTCTAGACACAAAAGGCATCAAGGGGTATGGGGAGAGAGTGGGAATTTGGTATTGAGATAGAGGATCAGCCATGATCATATTGAATGGCGGAGCAGGCTCGAAGGGCCGAATGGCCTACTCCTGCTCCTATTTTCTATGTTTCTCAAACTGCCCATGGTGGGATTTGAACTCACGTTCTACTGGATTACTAGTCCAGGCCTCTGGATTACTAGACCAGAAACATAACCAGCACGACACCGTACCCCATAACCTCATGCCCTTGGGATGTCCCGAAGCAATGGACTACTAACTGTAGGCACTGTCGTTATCTAAAGCCAACCAACGGACAGTCAATTGGCACACAAATCCTGCAAAGGGCAAATCACAAGATAATTACGGATGGGATGAACCATTCAGCCCATCTTGGTTCACCCATCCACAGAGACCCTAAACTTCCCCTCCCCCCGCCCTCCATCTCCTTGCTGCATCGAAATGGTTCTCCAGGGGCTTTACCCCCATTTCTCCATCTTGGAGTCCATTCTGAGTGTGATGATGCATTTCCTGATATCATAGGAAAAGAAAGGAAGAGCCTGCATTTATATAGCGCCTTTCACAACCTCAGGACGTCCCAAAGCGCTTTACAACCAGTGAAGAACTTTTGAAGTGCAGTCACTGTTGTAAACACGGCAGTCAATTTGTACACAGCAAGATCCCACAAACAGCAATGTGATAGTGACCAGATAATCTGCTTTTTAATGATGTTGGTTGAGAGATAAATATTGGCCAGGACACAGGGGAGAACTCTCCTGCTCTTTTCCCAATAGTGCCCGTGGGGTCTTTTACGTCCACCTGAGAAACGCAGACGGGACCTTGGTTTAACGTTTCACCCAAAAGACAAAACATAGGAACAGGAGGAGGCCATTCAGCCCCTCGAGCCTGTACCAGCATTCAATTAGATCATGGCTGATCTATATCTTAACTCCATTTACCTGCTTTGGTTCTGTAATCCTTTAATCCCCTTACCCAACAAAAAATCGATCAATCTCAGCTTTGAAATTTTCAATCGACTCCCAGCATCCACAGCTTTTTTTGGGGGAGAGAGTTCCAGATTCCCACTCCCCTTTGTGTGAAGAAGTGCTTCCTGACATCACCCCTGAATGGCCTGGCTCTAATTTTAAGGTTATGCCCCCTTACATAATACATACAGCACAGAAACAGGCCATTCGGCCCAACTGGTCCGTGCCGGCATTTATGCTCCACACGAGCCTCCTCCCACCCTTCTTCATCTAACTTGTCCACTTTGGCAGGAGGAATAGAAAAGCAGTATATTATTTAAATGGAGAGAGATTGCAGAACTCTGAGGTATGGAGGGATCTGGGTGTCCTAGTACATGAATCACAAAAAGTTAGTATACAGGTACAGCAAGTGATTAGGAAGGCAAATGGAATGTTATCATTTATTGCAAGGGGAATGGAATATAAAAGTAGAGATGTTTTGCTACAGTTGTACAGGGCATTGGTGAGACCACATCTAGAATACTGTGTGCAGTTTTGGTCTCCTTATTTAAGAAAGGACATAATTGCTTTGGAGGCAGTTCAGAGAAGGTTCACTCGACTGATTCCTGGGATGAGGGGGTTATCTTATAAGGAAAGGTTGGACAAGTTGGGCCTGTATACACTGGAGTTTAGAAGAATGAGAGGTGATCTTATTGAAACATATAAGATCCTAAGGGGACTAGAAGGGGTAGATGCTGAGAGGATGTTTCCCCTTGTGGGAGAGACTAGAACTAGGGGCCACAGTTTAAAAATAAGGGGTCTCCCATTTAAGACGGAGATGAGGAGAAATCTTTTCTCTCAGAGGGTTGTGAGTCTGTGGAACTCCCTTCCCCAGAGAGCGGTGGAGGCAGGGTCATTGAATATTTTTAAGGCTGAGTTAGATAGATTCCTGATTAACAAGGGAGTCAAAGGTTATAGTAGGTAGGCGGGGAAAGGAGGGTTGAGGTCGCAATCAGATCAGCCATGATCTTATCAAATGGCAGAGCAGACTCGAGGGGCCGAATGGCCTACACCTGCTCTTAATTCATATGTTTGTAACCCAATCCTTCTATTCCTTTCTCTCTCATGTGTTTATCTAGTTTCCTCTTAAATGTATCTCTGTTATTCGCCTCAACTACTCCTTGTGGGAGCGAGTTCCACATTCTCACCACTCTCTGGGTAAAGAAGTTTCTCCTGAATTCCCTATTGGATTTATTATTATTATTATTTTTTATCCATGTCCTTGTCCTGGACACCTACATATCACTCCTAAATTTAGCTTTCAATTGTTTGAACCTATGTCCTGCTCTTGCAGTTCAATTTAAAGTAACATTCCAGATTTGCCTTTTTACATTCCCTTCACTATCTCATAGACCTCGACAAGATCTCCTCCCTGAAGTCTCCTCCCAGGTTTAAAAGTCAAAGAAGACGATTTTTTGTCTCCCTAACTGCTCCGTTCATGCTGGGCAGTCAACAGGCAAACATTATAATTAGATACAGAGAAAAGCTCCCTCTACACTTGACGATCCGGATTCTTTCCCCTCAGTCTGGTTCAGTAATAACTGAAGTCGAATACATTTTAAAGTCCAACACATCTTTAATAGCAGGGTTCTTAGTCTGCAGCATTGATTTGGACTCCTGATAGAGTCCCTCTATGCTGGCAGAGCAAGAACAACAACATACAGAAATCCACACGTTTTTATACAGATGAATAGGGGTTGGAACATACTTAACGAGGGTCAACACCAATCATAAGCCGGGCATAGGTTGCCATGCGAGGTTACATTATTTCCGGCCAATCATAAATAATCATGTGCTGATCATGCTGCTGTTAGACATCAAAGGGGATAACTTCCTCACTTTCCAACTTGGAATGTTCTTCCCTGTTCCTTCTGTTCCTTATCTCCCAACCTGGAATGTCTTTCAACTTTGGCTAAGCTCGTTCCCTATATTGATCTGCCATAAACATGGAGACATTCAGACCAGTCCTTGACTCACATCAAAGACCTATCATTGATAAGACAATGCAGGCCTGCTGACTAAGCAAACATATGGCCCAGCAGGAGGGCCAGGCCACTTGTATCAATCTCAGTTACTAACTAATTAACCCTTTCTAACCATTTTGCATTCTGCTTCTTTGCCACGTAGGCATTTTAATATTTTACCAAAAACTGACCACGTAGGGATTCTCACACTGTCCCATCAAACACTCCCAGGGCAGGTACAGGGTTAGATACAGAGTAAAGCTCCCTCTACACTGTCCCATCAAACACTCCCAGGGCAGGTACAGGGTTAGATACAGAGTAAAGCTCCCTCTACACTGTCCCATCAAACACTCCCAGGGCAGGTACAGGGTTAGATACAGAGTAAAGCTCCCTCTACACTGTCCCATCAAACACTCCCAGGGCAGGTACAGCACGGGTTAGATACAGAGTAAAGCTCCCTCTACACTGTCCCATCAAACACTCCCAGGGCAGGTACAGCACGGGTTAGATACAGAGTAAAGCTCCCTCTACACTGTCCCATCAAACACTCCCAGGGCAGGTACAACACGGGTTAGATACAGAGTAAAGCTCCCTCTACACTGTCCCATCAAACACTCCCAGGGCAGGTACAACACGGGTTAGATACAGAGTAAAGCTCCCTCTACACTGTCCCATCAAACACTCCCAGGGCAGGTACAGCACGGATTAGATACAGAGTAAAGCTCCCTCTACATTGACTGGGACAGCCATAGCATTAGGGGCTTGGATGGAGAGAAATTTGTTGAGTGTATTCAGGAGGAATTTCTCATTCAGTATGTGGATGGCCCGACTAGAGAGGGGGCAAAACTTGACCTCCTCTTGGGAAATAAGGAAGGGCAGGTGACAGAAGTGTTAGTGAGGGATCACTTTGGGACCAGTGATCATAATTCCATTAGTTTTAAGATAGCTATGGAGAAGGATAGGTCTGGCCCAAAAGTTAAAATTCTAAATTGGGGAAAGGCCAATTTTGATGGTATTAGACAGGAACTTTCAGAAGTTGATTGGGAGAGTCTGTTGGCAGGCAAAGGGACGTCTGGTAAGTGGGAGGCTTTCAAAAGTGTGTTAACCAGGGTTCAGGGTAAGCACATTCCTTATAAAGTGAAGGGCAAGGCTGGTAGAAGTAGGGAACCTTGGATGACTCGGGAGATTGAGGCACTAGTCAAAAAGAAGAAGGAGGCATATGACATGCATAGGCAGCTGGGATCAAGTGGATCCCTTGAAGAGTATAGAGATTGCCGGAGTAGAGTTAAGAGAGAAATCAGGAGGGCAAAAAGGGGATATGAGATTGCTTTGGCAGATCAGGCAAAGGTGAATCCAAAGAGCTTCTACAAATACATAAAGGGCAAAAGGGTAACTAGGGAGAGAGTAGGGCCTCTTAAGGATCAACAAGGTCATCTATGTGCGGAACCACAAGAGATGGGTGAGATCCTGAATGAATATTTCACATCGGTATTTACGGTTGAGAAAGGCATGGATGTTAGGGAACTTGGGGAAATAAATAGTGATGTCTTGAGGAGTGTACATATTACAGAGAGGGAGGTGCTGGAAGTCTTAACGCGCATCAAGGTAGATAAATCTCCGGGACCTGATGAAATGTATCCCAGGACGTTATGGGAGGTTAGGGAGGAAATTGCGGGTCCCCTAGCAAAGATATTTGAATCATCCACCGCTACAGGTGAGGTGCCTGAAGATTGGAGGGTAGCAAATGTTGTGCCTTTGTTTAAGAAGGGCGGCAGGGAAAAGCCTGGGAACTACAGACCAGTGAGCCTGACATCTGTAGTGGGTAAGTTGTTAGAGGGTATTCTGAGGGACAGGATCTACAGGCATTTGGAGAGGCAGGGACTAATTAGGAACAGTCAGCATGGTTTTGTGAGAGGAAAATCATGTCTCACGAATTTGATTGAGTTTTTTGAAGGGGTAACCAAGAAGATAGATGAGGGCTGTGCAGTAGACGTGGTCTACATGGACTTCAGCAAAGCATTTGACAAGGTACCGCATGGTAGGTTGTTACATAAGGTTAAATCTCATGGGATCCAAGGTGAGGTAGCCAATTGGATACAAAATTGGCTTGACGACAGAAGACAGAGGGTGGTTGTAGAGGGTTGTTTTTCAAACTGGATGCCTGTGTCCAGCGGTGTGCCTCAGGGATCGGTGCTGGGTCCGCTGTTATTTGTTATTTATATTAATGATTTGGATGAGAATTTAGGAGGCATGGTTAGTAAGTTTGCAGATGACACCAAGATTGGTGGCATTGTGGACAGTGAAGAAGGTTATCTAGGATTGCAACGGGATCTTGATAAATTGGGCCAGTGGGCGGATGAATGGCAGATGGAGTTTAATTTAGATAAATGTGAGGTGATGCATTTTGGTAGATCGAATCGGGCCAGGACCTACTCCGTTAATGGTAGGGCGTTGGGGAGAGTTATAGAACAAAGAGATCTGGGAGTACAGATTCATAGCTCCTTGAAAGTGGAGTCACAGGTGGATAGGGTAGTGAAGAAGGCATTCGGCATGCTTGGTTTCATTGGTCAGAACATTGAATGCAGGAGTTGGGATGTCTTGTTGAAGTTGTACAGGGCATTGGTGAGGCCACACTTGGAGTACTGTGTACAGTTCTGGTCACCCTATTATAGAAAGGATATTATTAAACTAGAAAGAGTGCAGAAAAGATTTACTAGGATGCTACCGGGACTTGATGGTTTGACTTACAGGGAGAGGTTAGACAGACTGGGACTTTTTTCCCTGGAGAGTAGGAGGTTAAGGGGTGATCTTATCGAAGTCTATAAAATAATGAGGGGCATAGATAAGGTCGATAGTCAAAATCTTTTCCCAAAGGTAGGGGAGTCGATAACGAGGGGGCATAGATTTAAGGTGAGAGGGGAGAGATACAAAAGGGTCCAGAGGGGCAATTTTTTCACTCAAAGGGTGGTGAGTGTCTGGAACGAGCTGCCAGAGGCAGTAGTAGAGGCGGGTACAATTTTGTCTTTTAAAAAGCATTTGGACAGTTACATGGGTAAGATGGGTATAGAGGGATATGGGCCAAGTGCAGGCAATTGGGACTAGCTTAGTGGTATAAACTGGGCGACATGGACATGTTGGGCCGAAGGGCCTGTTTCCATGTTGTAAACTTCTATGATTCTATGATTCTACACTGTCCCATCAAACACTACCAGGGCAGGTACAACACGGGTTAGATACAGAGTAAAGCTCCCTCTACACTGTCCCATCAAACACTCCCAGGGCAGGTACAGCACGGGTTAGATACAGAGTAAAGCTCCCTCTACACTGTCCCATCAAACACTCCCAGGACAGGTACAGCACGGGTTAGATACAGAGTAAAGCTCCCTCTACACTGTCCCATCAAACACTCCCAGGGCAGGTACAGCATGGGTTAGATATAGAGTAAAGCTCCCTCTACACTGTCCCATCAAACACTCCCAGGGCAGGTACAGCATGGGTTAGATACAGAGTAAAGCTCCCTCTACACTGTCCAATCAAACACTCCCAGGGCAGGTACAGGGTTAGATACAGAGTAAAGCTCCCTCTACACTGGCGATGCTGAATTGTAGCCCAGTCTCCGACCTGTGCTCCCATCGAGTAAAACTTTCCCACTGGGAGCAGTCGATTGTGGATTTATTAATAAAACCTCACTCCCGAGGCTGCACATTTTGCACCTAGATTGGCAATGGGGCAAAACGCTTGGACACCAGAAAGTCATCTGCCTGTCTGTCTGTCGTCTGTCAGTCTGCCTGCCTGTCTGTCTGCCTGCCTGTCTGTCTGCCTGCCTGTCTGTCACCTGTCAGTCCGCCTGTCATCTGTCAGTCTGCCTGTCTGTTGTCTGTCAGTCTGACTGTCTGCCTGCCTGTCTGTCGTCTGTCAGTCTGCCTGTCTGTCTGCCTGCCTGTTTGTTGTCTGTCGGTCTGACTGTCTGTCTACCTGCCTGTCATCTGTCAGTCTGCCTGCCTGTCTGTTGTCTGTCAGTCTGCCTGTCTGTCTGTCTGTTTTCTGTCAGTCTGACTGTCTGCCTGCCTGTCTGTTGTCTGTCAGTCTGCCTGTCGGTCTGCCTGCCTGTCTGTTGTCTGTCGGTCTGCCTGTCGGTCTGCCCGCCTGTCTGTTGTCTGTCAGTCTGCCTGTCTGTCTGCCTGCCTGTCTGTTGTCTGTCAGTCTGCCTGTCGGTCTGCCAGCCTTTCTGTTGTCTGTCGGTCTGCCTGTCTGTCTGTTGTCTGTCAGTCTGCCTGTCGGTCTGCCAGCCTTTCTGTCGTCTGTCAGTCTGCCTGCCTGTCTGTTGTCTGTCGGTCTGCCTGTCTGTCCGTTACAACAGTCCTGATTGAGAAATTTCCTTCACACAGAGCGATAGTGCTCTCTGCTGGTAATAAGGTCAGTATTACATGACAGAAAAATAAAATCACCTTTAATCTGAATACAGGAAGGGAAACTGCAATTTGGATTTCTTTCTTCTTTTTGTTGATCTTGGCAACATAAAACGCAGGAATGTGCAGATCAGAATATTTCAGTCTCTCTGGCCGGCACCAAACATCGGTGTCAGCCTTGGTTCAGTGGTACCTCTCTGAGTCAGAAGATTATGGGTTCGAGTCCCACTCCGGTAACTTAGTATACAGCACAGAAGGTGGCCATTTGGCCCATCGTGCCTGTGTCGGCTCTTTAGTTGAGCTATCCAATTAGTCCTGCTCCTTCCCCATAGCCCTGAAAATATTTTGCCTTCAAGTATTTATCCAATTCCCTTTTGAAAGTTATTATTGAATCTGCTTCCACCGCCCTTTCAGGCAGCGCATTCCAGATTGTAACAACTCGCTGCGTAAAATATTTCCCCTCATCTCCCCCTCTGGTTCTTTTGCCGATCACCTTAAATCTGTGTCCTCTGGTTACCGACCCTCCTGCCACTGGAAACAGTTTCTCCTTATTTACTCTATCAAAACCCTTCATGATTTTAAACACCTCTATTAAATCTCCCCTTAACCTTCTCTGTTCTAAGGAGAACAATCCCAGCTTCTCCAGTCTCTCCAAGTAATTGAAGTCCCTCATCCCTGGTACCATTCTAGTAAATCTCCTCTGCACCCTCTCTGAGGCCTTGACATCCTTCCTAAAGTGCGGTGCCCAGAATTGAACACAATACTCCAGTTGAGGCCTAACCAGTGTTTTATAAAGGTTTAGCATAACTTCCTTGCTTTTGTACTCTGTGTCTCTATTAATAAAGCCCAGGATCCCATATGGTTTTTGAACAGCCTTCTCAACTTGTTCTGCCACCTTCAAAGATTTGTGTATGTGCACCCCCAGGTCTCTCTGTTCCTGCACCCCCTTTAAAATTGTACCATTTAGTTCATATTGCCTCTCCTCATTCTTCCTACCAAAATGTGTCACTTCACTATTCTCTGCGTTAAATTCCATCTGCCATGTGTCTGCCCATTTCACCAGTCTGTCTCTGTCCTCCTGAAGTCTGTTACTATCCTCCACATTGTTTACTACATTTCCGAGTTTTGTGTCATCTGCAAACTTTGAAATTATGCCCTGTATACCCAAGTCCAGGTCATTAATATATATCAAAAAGAGCAGTGGTCCTAATACTGACCCCTGGGGAACACCACTGTATACTTCCCTCCAGTCTGAAAAACAACCGTTCACCACTCCTCTCTGCTTTCTGTCCCACAGCCAATTTTGTATCCACGCTGTCACTGTCCCTTTAATCCCATGGGCTTTACTTGTGGTACTTTATCAAATGCTTTTTGAAAGTCCATATACACAACATCAACTGCACTACCCTCATCAACCCTCTCCGTTTATATTTCATCAAAGAACTCAATCAAATTAGTCAAACACGATTTTCCTTTAACAAATCCGTGCTGACTTTCATTTATTAGCTCAGACTTTACCAACTGCCAATTAATTTTGTCGCGGATTATTGTCTCTGAAAGTTTCCCCACCACCGACGTTAGGCTGACTGGCCTGTAATTATCGGGTTTATCCCTCTCCCCTTTTTTGAACAGGGGTGTAACATTTGCAATCCTCCAGTCCTCCAGCACCGTCCCCGTATCGAAGGAGGATTGGAAGATTGTGGCCAGAGCCTCCGCAATTTCCACCCTTACTTCCCTCAGTAACCTGGGATGCGTCCCATCCGGACTGGGTGACTTTTCTACTTTGAGTTCTGCCAACATTTGGCAAAAGTACCTCCTCTTTATCTATTTTGATCCTATCCAATATCACTCCTACCTCCTCCTTTACTGCTCCAATGGCAGCATCCTCTTCTCCAGTGAAGACCAATGTGAAGTATTCATTTAGTGCCTCAGACATGCCCTCTGCCTCCACAAGAAGATCTCCTTTTTTGTCCCGAGTCGGTCCCACCCTGCCTTTAACAGCCCGTTTACTGTTTGTTTAGAAAAGACTTTTGGGTTCCCTTTTATGTCACCCACTAATTTATTCTCATACTCCCTCTTTGCCCCTCTTATTCCCTTTTTTAGATCACATAAGAACATAAGAAATAAAAGCAAGAGTAGGCCATACGGCCCCTCGAGCCTGCTCCAGCATTCAGTAAGATCATGGCTGATCTTCTACCTCAACTCCACTTTCCCGCCCTATCCCCATATCCCTTGATTCTCTTAGATTCTCCTCTGTACTTTCTGTATTCAGCCTGGTTCTCTACTGTATTATGAACCTGACATTTGTCATAAGCCTCCTTTTTCTGTTTCATTTTAATCTCTATATCTTTAGTCATCCAGGGAGCTCTAGTTTTGGATGACCTTCCTTTCCCCCTCGTGGGAATGTGTCTACAGTGTACCGGAACCATCTCCTCCTTGAAGGCCTCCCATTGTTCAATTACTGTTTTGCCTGCCAATTTTTGATTCCAATCCACCTGGGCAAGATCCCTTTTTAACTCAATGAAATTTGCCCTCCTCCAGTTTAGTATTTTCACATTTGAATTTTCCTCGTCCTTTTCCATAATTATACTAAACCTAATGATATTATGATCACTGTTCCCCAAATGCTCCCCCACTGAAACTTGCTCCACCTGACCCACTTCATTCCCCTGAACTGGATCCAGCACTGCTTCTTTCCTCGTTGGGCTGGAAACACACTGTTCCAGAAAGTTTTCTTATACACATTTCAGGAATTCCTCCCCCTCTTTGCCCTTTACACTGTTACTATCCCAGTCTATATTGAGATAATTGAAGTCCCCCATTATCACTACTCTCTAGTTCTTGCATCTTTCTGTAATTTGCCTGCAAATGTTCTCCTCTATCTCTTTCCCACTATTTGGTGGCCTATAGTGTACACCCAGTAGTGTAATAGCTCCTCTATTGTTCATTAATTCTAACCAATAGATTCTGTTTTTGACTCCAAAATGACATCATCCCTTTCCAGTGCTAGAATAGTTTCTTTGATCAATACTGACACCCCCCCACTTTTTTTATTTGTTCATGGGATGTGGGCATCGCTGGCGAGGCCAGAATTTATTGCCCATCCCTAATTGCCCTTGAGAAGGTGGTGGTGAGGAGCTCGAGCTCCGGGTTTTGGAGCTTGAGCAACAGTTGGCGTCACTGCAGTCCATCTGTGAGGCTGAGAGTTTTGTGGATGACACGTTCCAGGAGGTGGTCACCCCACAGCTTAAGAGAGTGCAGGGAGAGAGGGACTGGGTGACTGCCAGACAGACAAGGAGGACCCGGCAGGTAGTGCAGGAGCCCCCTGAGGGCATCGCGCTCTCTAACCAGTATTCAGTCCTGGTGAGGGAGAGGGTTTCTCTGGGGAGTCCTCTGGCTCAGCTGTACAGGGAGGGAGGAGAAAGGTCAGGAGAGCGATAGTGATAGGGGGATTCTATAGTTAGGGGCAGGCATTTCTGCGGCTGCAGACGTGATTCCAGGATGATCTGTTGCCTCCCTGGTGCCAGGGTCAAGGATGTTACTGAAGGCTGCAGAACATTCTGGAAGGGGAGGGTGAATAGCCAGAGGTCATGGTCCATATCGGTACCAACGACAGAGGTAGAAAGAGGGATGAGGTCCTGCAGGCAGATTTTAGGGAGCTAGGAAGGAGATTAATTAGCAGGACCTCAAAGGCAGTAATCTCCAGATTACTCCCTGTGCCACGTGCTAGTGAGTATAGAAACAGGAGGATAGAGCAGATGAATGCGTGGCTGGAGAGATGGTGCAGGAGGGAGGGCTTTAGATTCCTGGGGCATTGGGGCCGGATCTGGGGGAGGTGGGACCTGTCCAACCTCAACAGGGCCGGGACCAATATCCTCACGGGGAGGTTTGCTTGTGCTGTTGGGGAGGGTTTAAACTAGCTTGGGAGGGGGATGGGAACCTGAGTGCAGATTCAGAGGGGAGAGAAGCAGAGCTGGAAATGGAAGGCAGAAAATGAATAAGCGAGTTTGGAAGGCAGAGGAAACAAAGGTTAGAAATTAGACAATAAAGGAGTTTGGCAGCTTAATGGTGTAAGGCAGGGAGTATAGTGAATAAGGCAGATGAGCTAAGGGCATAAATAGACACATGGAAGTGCGATATCTTAGCTATTACAGAACATGGCTTAAACAGAGGCAGGAATGGCAGCTCAACGTTCCTGGTTACAGGGTTTTCAGACGCGATTGAGAGGGGGATAAAAAAGGAGGGGGGGGTGGCAATATTGGTTAAAGAAACAATTACAGCTGTGAGGAGGGATGATATGTTAGAAAGATCATCAAATGAGGCCGTATGGGTTGAGCTAAAGAACAAAAAAGGGGAAACACGCTGCTGGGAGAGTATTATAGACCCCCAAACAGTCATAGGGAGATGGTTCGGGTACAGTCTAGGCACATTCCCACGAGGGAGAAAGGTAGGGCATTAAAAGCCAGAGCTCCCTGGATGTCAAAAGAGATAGAGAGTAAGATGAAGCAGAAAAAGGGGGCGTATGACAGACGTCAGGTTGATAACACAAGTGAGAACCAGGCAGAATATAGAAAGTTCAGAGGGGAAGTGAAAAAGGAAATAAGAGGGGCAAAGAGAGAGTATGAGAATAGACTGGCGGCCAACATAAAAGGGAATCCAAAAGTCTTCTTCAGGCACGTAAACAGTAAACAGGTAGTAAGAGGAGGGGTGGGGCCGATTAGGGACCATAAAGGAGATCTACTCATGGAGGCAGAGGGTATGGCCGAGGTACTAAATGAGTACTTTGCATCTGTCTTTACCAAGGAAGAAGATGCTGCCAGAGTCTCAGTAAAGGAAGATATAGTTGAGATACTGGATGGGCTAAAAATTGATAAAGAGGAGGTACTAGAAAGGTTAGCTGTACTTAAAGTAGATAAATCACCCGGTCCGGATGGGATGCATCCTAGGTGCTGAGGGAAGTAAGGGTGGAAATTGCGGAGGTACTGGCCATAATCTTCCAAACATCCGTAGATACAGGGGTGGTGCCAGAGGACTGGAGAATTGCAAATGTTACACCCTTGTTCAAAAAAGGGTGTAAGGATAAACCCAGCAACTACAGGCCAGTCAGTTTAACCTCACTGGTGGGGAAACTTTTAGAAACGATAATCCGGGACAGAATTAACAGTCACTTGGACAAGTGTGGATTGATTAGGGAAAGCCAGCACGGATTTGTTAAAGGCAAATCATGTTTAACTAACTTGATTGAGTTTTTTGATGAGGTAACAGAGAGGGTCAATGAGGGCAATGCGGTTGATGTGGTGTATATGGACTTTCAAAAGGTGTTTGATAAAGTGCTGCATGGTAGGCTTGTCAACAAGTTTGCGGCCCATTGAATAAAGGGGGCAGTAGCAACATGGATACAGAATTGGCTAAGTGACAGGAAACAGAGAGTAGTGGTGAACGGTTGTTTTTCGGACTGGAGGGAGGTGTACAGTGGTGTTCCCCAGGGGTCAGTGCTGGGACCACTGCTTCTCTTGATATATATTAATGACTTGGACTTGGGTGTACAGGGCACAATTTCAAAATTTGCAGATGACACAAAACTTGGAAGTGTAGTGAACAGTGAGGAGGATAGTGATAGACTTCAAGAGGATACAGACAGGCCGGTGGCATGGGCGGACACATGGCAGATGAAATTTAATGTTGAAAATGCAAAGTGATACATTTCGGTAGGAAGAATGAGGAGAGGCAATATAAACTAGAGGGCACAACTCTAAAAGGGGTACAGGAACAGAGAGATCTGGGGGGATATGTGCACAAATCATTGAAGGTGGCAGGGCAGGTTGAGAAAGTGGTTAAAAAAGCATATGGGATCCTGGGCTTTATAAATAGAGGCATTGAGTACAAAAGTATGGAAGTCATGATGAACCTTTATAAAACACTGGTTTGGCCACAACTGGAGTATTGTGTTCAGTTCTGGGCACTGCACTTTAGGAAAGATGTGAAGGCCTTAGAGAGGGTGCAGAAGAGATTTACTAGAATGATTCCAGAGATGAGGGACTTTAGTTACGTGGATAGACTGGAGAAGCTGGGGTTGTTCTCCTTGGAACAGAGACGGTTGCGAGGAGATTTGATAGAGGTGTTCAAAATCATGAAGGGTCTCGACAGAGTAGATAGAGAGAAACTGTTCCCATTGGAGGAAGGGTCATGAACCAGAGGACACAGATTTAAGGTGATTGGCAAAAAAACCAAAAGTAACATGAGGAAAAACGTTTTTACACAGCGAGTGGTTAGGATCTGGAATGCACTGCCCGAGGGGGTGGTGGAGGCAGATTCAATCATGGCCTTCAAAAGGGAACTGGATAAGTACTTGAAACGAAAAAATTTGTAGGGCTACGGGGAAAGGGCGGGGGAGTGGAACTAGCTGGATTGCACTTGCATAGAGCCGACGCGGACTCGATGGGCTGAATGGCCTCCTTCTGTGCTCTAACCTTTCTATGATTCTATGATTCTAAGAACAAATATTTTGGCAAATTTCTGAGAAGTGCAAAACCAATAGGGCAGTAATAGTGGGGGATTTCAACTACCCGAATATTAACTGGGATAGAATCAGTGTGAAAGGTGTAGAGGGCGCAGAATTCTTAAAATGCATTCAGGAGAACTTTTTTAGCCAGTACGTAGCAAACCCAACAAGAGAGGGGGCAGTTCTGGATTTAGTTTTAGGGAATGAAGCTGGGCAGGTGGAAGGAGTATCAGTGGGAGAGCATTTTGGTGGTAATGATCATAATTGAGTTAGATTTAGCATAGTTATAGAAAAAGACAAAGATAGAACAGGAGTAAAAGTTCTCAATTGGGGAAAGGCAAATTTTAGTAAGCTGAGAAGTGATTTAGCAAAAGTGAAACAGCTACTTGAAGGTAAATCAGTGTCAGAGCAGTGGGAGACATTCAAGGGAGAGATTCAAGGGGTTCAGAGTAAACATGTTCCCTCAAAGAAAAAGGGTGGGACTGCCAAATCTAGAGCCCCTGGATGACAAGGAGCACACAGGGTAAGATAAGGCAAAAAAGAGAAGCTTATGTCAGACACCAAGAGCTCAATACTGCAGAAAGTCTTGAGGAGTATAGAAAGTGCAGGGGTGAAATTAAAAAGGAAATTAGGAAAGCAAAGAGAGGGCGTGAAAAAATACTGGCAAATAAAATTGCGGAAAACCCAAAGATGTTTTATAAATACATAAAGAGCAAGAGGATAACTAAGGAAAGAGTAGGGCCTATTAGAGACCAAAAAGGTAACCTGTGTGTGGAGGCGGAAGATGTGGGTCTGGTTCTTAATGAATACTTTGCATCTGTCTTCACAAAAGAGGGGGACGATGCAGAGATTGTAGTTAAGGAGGAGGAGTGTGAAATATTGGATGGGATAAACATAGTGAGAGGAAGTATTAAGGGGATTAGCATCTTTGAAAGTAGATAAATCGCCAGGCCCGGATGAAATGTATCCCAGGCTGTTAAGAGAAGCAAGGGAGGAAATAACGGAGACTCTGACCATCATTTTCCAATCCTCCCTGGATACAGGCGTGGTGCCGGAGGATTGGAGGACTGCTAATGTTGTACCATTGTTTAAAAAGGGAGAAAGAGATAGACCGAGTAATTATAGGCCAGTCAGTCAGTCTAACCTCGGTGGTGGGCAAATTATTGGAATCAATTCTGAGGGACAGGATAAACTGTCATTTAGAAAGGCACAGGTTAATCAAGGACAGTCAGCATGGATTTATTAAGGGAAGGTCTTGTCTGACGAACTTGTTTGAAATTTTTGAGGAGGTAACAAGGAGGGTTGATGAGGGTAACACGTTTGATGTAGTGTACATGGATTTTAGCAAGGCTTTTGACAAAGTTTCACATGACAAACTGGTCAAAAAAGAATTTTGGATCCAAGGGAAAGTGGCAAGTTGGATCCAAAATTGGCTCAGTGGCAGGAAGCAAAGGGTAATGGTTGATGGGTGTTTTTGCAACTATTTCCGCTGGTTGGGGATTCTAGGAGTAGGGGCCACAGTCTAAAAATTAGAGCCAGACCTTTCAGGAGTGAGATTAGAAAACATTTCTACACACAAAGGGTGGTAGAAGTTTGGAACTCTCTTCCGCAAACGGCAATTGATACTAGCTCAATTGCGAAATTTAAATCTGAGATAGATAGCTTTTTGGCAACCAAAGGTATTAAGGGATATGGGCCAAAAGCAGGTATATGCAGCTAGATCACAGATCAGCCATGATGTTATCAAATGGCGGAGCAGGCACGAGGGGCTGAATGGCCTACTCCTGTTCCTATGTTCCCTAAGTTCCCTATGAAGGCTGTTTCCAGTGGGGTCCAGCAAGGCTCAGTACTCGGTCTGTTGCTTTTTGTCGTATATATTAATGATTTGGACTTGAATGTAGGGGGCTTGATCAAGAAGTTTGCAGATGATACAAAAATTGGCCGTGTGATAGCCTAATATCTGTTGTGGGGAAAATGCTGGAGTCTATAATTAAGGATAGGGTGACTGAACACCTCGAGAATTTTCAGTTAATCAGAGAGAGCCAGCATGGATTTGTGAAAGGTAGGTCGTGCCTGACAAACCTGATTGAATTTTTTGAAGAGGTGACTAAAGTAGTGGACAGGGGAATGTCAATGGGTGTTATTTATATGGACTTCCAGAAGGCATTTGATAAGGTCCCACATAAGAGACTGTTAGCTAAGATAGAAAACCATGGAATCGAGGGAAAAGTACGGACTTGATTAGGAAGTTGGCTGAGCGAAAGGCGACAGAGAGTAGGGATAATGGGAAGGTACTCACATTGGCAGGATGTGACTAGTGGAGTCCCGCAGGGATCTGTCTTGGGGCCTCAATTATTCACAATATTTATTAACGACTTAGATGAAGGCATAGAAAGTCTCATATCTAAGTTTGCCGATGACACAAAGATTGGTGGCATTGTAAGCAGTGTAGATGAAAACATAAAATTACAAAGCAATATTGATAGATTAGGTGAATGGGCAAAACTGTGGCAAATGGAATTCAATGTAGACAAATGTGAGGTCATCCACTTTGGATCAAAAAAGGATAGAACAGGGTACTTTCTAAATGGTAAAAAGTTAAAAACAGTGGATGTCCAAAGGGACTTCGGGGTTCAGGTACATAGATCATTGAAGTGTCATGAACAGGTGCAGAAAATAATCAAGAAGGCTAATGGAATGCTGGCCTTTATATCTAGAGGACTGGAGTACAAGGGGGCAGAAGTTATGCTGCAGCTATACAAAACCCTGGTTAGACCGCACCTGGTGTACTGTGAGCAGTTCTGGGCACCGCACCTTCGGAAGGACATATTGGCCTTGGAGGGAGTGCAGCGTAGGTTTACTAGAATGATACCCGGACTTCAAGGGTTAAGTTACGAGGAGAGATTACACAAATCGGGGTTGTATTCTCTGGAGTTCGAAGGTTAAGGGGTGATCTGATCGAAGTTTATAAGATATTAAGGGGAACAGATAGGGTGGATGGAGAGAAACTATTTCCGCTGGTTGGGGATTCTAGGAGTAGGGGGCACAGTCTAAAAATTAGAGCCAGACCTTTCAGGAGTGAGATTAGAAAACATTTCTACACACAAAGGGTGGTAGAAGTTTGGAACTCTCTTCCGCAAAGGGCAATTGATACTAGCTCAATTGCTAAATTTATATGTGAGAGAGATAGCTTTTTGGCAACCAAAGGTATTAAGGGATATGGGCCAAAGGCAGATATATGGAGTTAGATCACAGATCAGCCATGATCTTATCAACTGGCGGAGCAGGCACGAGGGGCTGAATGGCCTACTCCTGTTCCTATGTTCCTATGTGATTGATAGCAAGGTGGAAAGCTGTAGACTGCAGGAAGATATCAATGGACTGGTCAGGTGGGCAGAAAAGTGGCAAATGAAATTCAATCCAGAGAAATATGAGGTAATGCATTTGGCGAGGGCAAACAAGGCAAGGGAATACACAACAAATGGGAGGATACTGAGAGGTGTAGAGGAAGGGAGGGACCTTGGAGTGCATGTCCACAGATCCCTGAAGATAGCAGGATAGGTAGATAAGGTAGTTAAAAAGGCATACGGGATACTTTCCTTTATTAGCCGAGGCATAGAATATAAGAGCAGGGAGGTTATTCTCGAACCGAATAAAACATTGGTTAGGCCACAGCTTGAGTACAGTGTACAGTCCTGGTCACCACATTACAGGAAAGATGTGATTGCACTAGAGAGGGTACAGAGGAGATTTACGAGGATGTTGCTGGGGCTGGAGAATTTTAGCTATGAGAAAAGCTGTGGCCTAACCGATGTTTTATTCGGTTCGAGCATAACCTCCCTGCTCTTATATTCTATGCCTCGGCTAATAAAGGAAAGTATCCCGTATGCCTTTTTAACTACCTTATCTACCCATCCTGCTATCTTCAGGGATCTGTGAACATGCACTCCAAGGTCCCTCCCTTCCTCTACACCTCTCAGTATCCTCCCATTTGTTGTGTATTCCCTTGCCTTGTTTGCCCTCCCCAAATGCATTACCTCATATTTCTCTGGATTGAATTTCATTTGCCACTTTTCTGCCCACCTGACCAGTCCAGGTACTTTTTAAATGAGTTG
Organism: Heptranchias perlo; assembly: GCF_035084215.1. Lineage (NCBI taxonomy): Eukaryota > Metazoa > Chordata > Chondrichthyes > Hexanchiformes > Hexanchidae > Heptranchias > Heptranchias perlo. The sequence continues at coordinate 5,799,330 of NC_090331.1, forward strand.
AGGGTTTCTGCCTCTCCCACCCTTTCAGGCAGTGAGTTCCAGACCCCCACCACCCTCTGGGTGAAAAAATTTCTCCTCGGCTCCCCTCTAATCCTTCTACCAATTACTTTAAATCTATGCCCCCTGGTCACTGACCCCTCGTCAGGCTGGAAACACACTGATTGAGAAAGTTCTCATGTACACATTTCAGGAATTCCTCCCCCTCTTTGCCCTTTACACTGTTACTATCCCAGTCTATATTGGGATAATTGAAGTCCCCCATTATCACTACTCTATAGTTCTTTCATCTTTCTGTGATTTGCCTGCAAATTTGCTCCTCTATCTCCTTCCCACTATTTGGTGGTCTATAGTGTACACCCAGTAGTGTAATAGCTCCTCTATTGTTCATTAATTCTAACCAAATAGATTCTGTTTTTGACCCTCAACTACATCATCCCTTTCCAGTGCTGTAATAGTTTCTTTGATCAATACTGCCCCCTCCTCCTTTCTTTCCTTCTCTATCTTTCCTGAATACCTTGTAGCCAGGAATATTAAATTCCCAATCCTCCCCTTCTTTGAGCCGGGTCTCTGTTATTGCCTCTATATCATAGTCCCATGTGGCGACTTGTGCCTGCAGCTCACCAACCTTATTTCCCACACTCCGTGCATTTACACACATGCACTCCAATCTCACCTTAGACTGCCTCGCATTTCCCCCCTGTCTGATCCCTCTTATTTCTGAACGATTCTTTACTCTAGTTCTATTTGTCCCTCCCAGTCCTCTGTGCACCTTGTTTCTCCTCTTTAATGTTTCATCCTGGTGCCCATCCCCCTACCAAATTTGTCTAAACCCTCCCCCATACCACAAGCTAACCTCCCCACAAGGACATTGGTCCCAGCTCTGTTGAGGTGCATCCCGTCCATCTTGAACAGATGTTAGCCACTAATCTATACTCACAAACTCTCTTTGCCCCTCTTATTCCCTTTTTTAGCTCTCATGAGATCCCTCCTCCCCCAGAACTGGTCCCAATGGCCCAGGAATCTGAAGCCCTCCCTCCTGCACCATCTCTCTAGCCATGCATTAACCTGTCTTATCCTACTATTCCTGTACTCACTAGTGAGTGGCACTGGGAGTAATCCGGAGATCACTACCCTTGAGGTCCTGCTTTTTCACTTCCTCCCTAGCTCCTGAAACTCTGACCGCAGGACCTCATCGCTTTTCCTTCCTCTGTCATTGGTTCCGACATGGACCACGACTTCTGGCTGTTCCCCCTCTCCCTGCAAAATATTCTGCACCCATTCAGTGATGTCCGTTACCCTGGTACCAGGGAGGCAACACACCATGCGAGACTCAAGTCAGCAGCTGCAGAGATGCCTGTCTATCCCCCTGACTATCGAATCCCCTGTGACCACTGCACTTCTACACTTCACTGTGCCCCATAGCGCCGTGGATGTGCTTTAGTCTGGATTCCCCGGGGTGTCTTCACCCTCACTGGTATTCAGCACTGAAAACCGGTTAGTGAGCGACACACCCCCAGAGAATTCCTGCACTGCCTGCCTCTTCCTACCCTGCTGGATGGCCACCCACTTACTAACCTCCTGAACTCTGTAGCTGTGGGGTGACCACCTCCTGAAACGTGCGCTCCAGGAAATTCTCAGCCTCCCGTATTACCTGCACTGACTCCAGCCACTCCTCAAACTCAGAAACCTTGGACTTGAGTTCGAGCAACTGGATGCCCTTCCTGCACATTCGGTTATCCAGGACACATGAAGCGTCCTGGAGTTCCCACATGGCACAGGAATTGCAGGCAATGGGTCTCAGCTGTCCCATCATTATATTTAGAGTCTATTTATATTATATTATTTATATTTAAGAAGGAACTTGATAGATTTCTAGACACAAAAGTCAACAAGGGGTATGGGGAGAGAGCGGGAATATGGTATTGAGATAGAGGATCAGCCATGATCATATTGAATGGCGGAGCAGGCTCGAAGGGCCGAATGGCCTACCCCTGCTCCTATTTTCTATGTTTTTATATGTATTTGCCTCTTATGTTATTTCAATGTTTTGGGTCAGAACCCCCTTTAACTCTCATTATTTATTATTTATTTACCCTTTTTAAAAATTGTTATTTCTAAATCAATTATAACCAACTGCAATTAATGTATAATGTATACTGATATTATAGAGTGTATACTGATATTATAGAGTCTATACAGATATTATAGAGTGTATACTGATATTATATAGTGTATACTGATATTATAGAGTCTATACAGATATTATAGAGTGTATATTGATATTATAGAGTGTATACTGATATTATGGAGTGTATATTAATATTAGAGAGTGTATACTGATATTATAGAGTGTATATTGATTTAGAGTATATATTAATATTATAGATTGTATATTCATATTATAGAGAGTATACTGATATTATAGAGTGTATACTGATATTATGGAGTGTATATTAATATTATAGATTGTATACTGATATTATAGAGTGTATATTGATTTCGAGTGTATATTGATATAGAGTGTATACTGATATTATAGAGTGTATACTGATATTATGGAGTGTATATTAATATTATAGATTGTATACTGATAGTATAGAGTGTATACTGATATTATAGAGTGTATATTGATATAGAGTGTATATTGATATAGAGTGTATACTGATATTATATAGTGTATACTGATATTATAGAGTGTATATTAATATTATAGATTGTATACTGATATTATAGAGTGTATACTGATATTATAGAGTGTATATTGATTTCGAGTGTATATTGATATAGAGTGTATACTGATATTATGGAGTGTATACTGATATTATAGAGTGTGTACTGATATTATAGAGTGTATACAGATATTATAGAGTGTATATTGATATTATAGATTGTATACTGATATTATAGAGTGTGTACTGATATTATAGAGTCTATACAGATATTATAGATTGTATACTGATATTATAGAGTGTATATTAATATTATAAAGTGTATACAGATATTATAGATTGTATACTGATATTATAGAGTGTGTACTGATATTATAGAGTCTATACAGATATTATAAAGTGTATACTGATATTATAGTGTATACTGATATTATAAAGTGTATAATAAATTGATTTACTTTCGCTTTCATGAGTGCATGTTGACTGTGATGCCACTTTTGCAAATTTTCTCAGAGTTTGTTTTGGAGTCGCTCCCACGCTGCTGCTGCTGCACGCTCTCCCAACACTCTGAGCTCAAAATACAGGCCGACACTCCCAGTGCCAGTACTGAGGGAGTGCTGCACTGCCGGAGGGGACGTCTTTCGGATGAGACATTAAATCGGGCCCCGTCTGCCCCCTCAAGTGGATGTAGAAGATCCCAAGGCCACGATTTGAAGAAGAGCAGGGGGAGTTCTCCCCGTTGTCCTGAACGATATTTATCCTTCAACTAACATTACTAAAAAACATTATCTGGTCATTTGTGTTTGTGGGATCTTGCTGTGCACAAATTGGCTGCCGCGTTTCCTACATTGCAACAGTGACTACACTTCAAAAGTATTTCATTGGCTGTAAAGCGCTTTGGGACGTCCTGAGGTTGTGAAAGGCGCTATATAAATGCAAGTACTTTCTTACACAATTCACGAACTCTCTGCCTCATTTGATTGTCTCACCTGTCCAACTCCCTCTTAAAATCGTTGATGTTGTCAACTTTAAGCTCCTCCTCAAAGCTCGTCCATTCCAAATCAGCGGCGGAGGCATTGGGGGTCAGGGATAGGGTCGTGACCCCCCTCCCCCACCCCCCATCACTTTGAGGTCGGCCAATTTGGAGCGTCCAAATCCGACCGCAAATAATTGACTCTCTCAACTTTCCGTGATTCTGCTGAATCAGGATGCATATTGTGGGTACACGGCCACTGAGATACTGCCCTAGGCTGCTTCCCTTCGGTCGGCACAGGCACAATGGGCCGAATGGCCTCTGTCTGTGCTGTATCATTCTATGATTAAAGAGCTGAAACCCATCAGCTTGGGCTGAATCCGAATCAGCAATTTGAGCAAGTTATTATCTTAATGGCGAGAAACTGGAAAGTACTGCAGTACAAAGGGATCTGGGGGTCCTAGTGCAAGAAAATCAAAAAGTTAGTATGCAGGTGCAGCAGGTGATCAAGAAGGCCAATGGAATGTTGGCTTTTATTGCTAGGGGGATAGAATATAAAAACAGGGAGGTATTGCTGCAGTTATATAAGGTATTGGTGAGACCGCACCTGGAATACTGCATACAGTTTTGGTGTCCATACTTAAGAAAAGACATACTTGCTCTCGAGGCAGTACAAAGAAGGTTTACTCGGTTAATCCCGGGGATGAGGGGGTGGACATATGAGGAGAGGTTGAGTAGATTGGGACTCTACTCATTGGAGTTCAGAAGAATGAGAGGCGATCTTATTGAAACATATAAGATTGTGAAGGGGCTTGATCGGGTGGATGTGGTAAGGATGTTCCCAAGGATGGGTGAAACTAGAACTAGGGGGCATAATCTTAGAATAAGGGGCTGCTCTTTCAAAACTGAGATGAGGAGAAACTTCTTCACTCAGAGGGTGGTAGGTCTGTGGAATTTGCTGCCCCAGGAAGCTGTGGAAGCTACATCGTTAAATAAATTTAAAACAGAAATAGACAGTTTCCTAGAAGTAAAGGGAATTAGGGGTTACGGGGAGCGGGCAGGAAATTGGACATGAATTTAGATTTGAGGTTAGGATCAGATCAGCCATGATCTTATTGAATGGCGGAGCAGGCTCGAGGGGCCGATTGGCCTACTCCTGCTCCTATTTCTTATGTTCTTATGTTCTTATAACATCAGCAACGGAAGGTCAATGGGGGGGAATTTGCAGGAGTGAGGCACCTCGTGACCTGTCCCGTCAGTTAGACATTTTCCTGACCCCTTCGGCTCAAAGTTTTTTTTGCCGGTGTAAGTTGCTGGAAGTGCTAGCAGGCGAGGGCCACGGGGCGTCTGGGACCTCAGTGAACGACGGGACCATCACTCTATCTCCTTAAATCAATGAGATTAAAAGATAGAGAAATAAGCAGAGGAACGACAGAGAAGGAGATAGGGTGAGTTAGATTCAAATCAGGTACAGAAAGAGAAATAAAGAGAGGGAAAGAAAGATTGGATTAAGAGAGAGAGAGAAAAGACAGAAAGGAAAAGTAAGAAAAAAAATTCACAATAAAAAATTTGACCTTTTTAAAATCCCCAACAATTCACAACCTGAAGGACTGAGACTTTTAATTGTTCACTTGAGAGATTGATTGGCAATTATCAATTACCAACTAACGGTTAACAATTATCACGTCGTTAAAAGGGTACTTGTGCTTTTAATTACTAGATTTAACTTTCTGCGGGGAGTTTAATGGGCAATTAATGCGTAAATGCAGCAACTTCCTGAAACTCAGGGGGAGGTTGAGGGTGAGATGCTGTTTTCACGAGGTTGATGGTGGAGTGGTGCGAATGGTCCAGGAACTGGTGGCGATTTGCAACTCACGGGGGGGGTGTCTCTCCCTCGATCCACAAGCTGCTGGGAAATTCACACATTAACAACAGCGAGCGTTGTTCACACACTGTTATTTTTCATCAAATTCCAGCCCAACGTGTTAACCTATGAATTTCTGGAGAAACAAGTATTCACTACATTTATTAACGAATTAGATAACAGGGGAGAGAGCCATGTATCCAAGTTTGTCGATGACACAAAGATAGTGTAGATGGGAGCATAAAATTACAAGTTTAAGTGAGTGTGCAAAACTTTGGCAGATGGGTTTCAAAGCAGGTGAGTGTGAGGTCAACAATTTTGGAGGGGCTGAATGGCTGGCTGACTCCTGTTCCTACCTTCCTATCAATAATACAGGGGATGCCGTGCCCACCACCAGGTGGCAGTGATGGTCAGGGACAGCTGGGTTCCCTGGTGCTGCTGGACACTAAAATCTGTTGTTATTATGGGGGATGGCTGCGTTCAGTCGTGGTCCTGTTCTGGGATGGTCAGTGAAGGGGCTAGATTGTGATTACGTAGACCAATTATTTCAACTGGGTGGGTTAGGAAGGACGAGGGGGGGGTCACGCTTGCAAGTTATGTAAAGGCCAGATCGAGGTTAGACGTCAGGAGGTGGTTCTTTCCCCAGAGAACAGCGGACCTGTGGAACAGGCTGCCGGCTCGTGCGGTGGACGCTGATCCGTTGAATTTCTTCAAGCGAGAGCTGGGCCTGTTTCCGGCTGGGGCGGAGATCACCTTGAACAAGAGGTGATGTATAACATTATATTTCTATTAATGACCTGGGCTTGGGTATGGAGGGAATAATTGCAAAGTTTGCAGATGACACAAAACTCAGAAATGTAACAAACAATGTGGTGGATAGTAACAGACTTCAGGAGGACAGAGACAGACTGGTGAAATGGGCAGACACATGGCAGATGAAATTTAACGCAGAGAAGTGTGAAGTGATGCATTTTGACAGGAAGAACAAGGAGAGGCAATATAAACTAAATGGTACAATTCTAAAGGGGGTGCAGGAACAGAGAGACCTGGGGGTGCACATACACAAATATTTGAAGGTGACAGAACAAGTTGAGAAAGCTTTTTTTTAATTCGTTCATGGGATGTGGGCGTCGCTGGCAGGCTGGCATTTATTGCCCATCCCTAATTGCCCTTGAGAAGGTGGTGGTGAGCCGCCTTCTTGAACCGCTGCGGTCCGTGTGGTGAAGGTTCTCCCACAGTGCTGTTAGGGAGGGAGTTCCAGGATTTTGACCCAGCGACGATGAAGGAACGGCCGATATATTTCCAAGTTGGGATGGTGTGTGACTTGGAGGGGAACGTGCAGGTGGTGTTGTTCCCATGTGCCTGCTGCTCTTGTCCTTCTCGGTGGCAGAGGTCACGGGTTTGGGAGGTGCTGTCGAAGAAGCCTTGGCGGTGGTGAAGGGAGTGAATGTTTAGAGTGCCAATCAAGCAGGCAGGCTGTTGCTTGACTAGTCTGTGGGACAACTCTCCCAATTTTGACACAAGTCCCCAGATGTTAGTGAGGAGGACTTTGCAGGGTCAATTGAGCTTGGATTGCCTTTGTCGTGTCCAGTGCTAGTGGTCTGTCTTGTTTTATTCTTATTGTGACTTTCTGTAGCGAGATTGTAAAACTGAGTGGCTTGCTAGGCCATTTCAGAATCAACCACATTGCTCTAGGTCACATGTAGGTTAGACCAGGTAAGGATGGCAGGTTTCCTTCCACGAAAGGGTATTAGTGAACCAGATGGGTTTTTATGAATCCAGTAGTTTCATGGTCACCATTACTGATACTAGTTTTTTTTTATTCCAGATTTTATTTAATTAATTAATTGAATTCCCCAGCTGCTATGGTGGGATTATGAACCCATGCCTCCAGGATTGCTAGTCCAGTAACATAATCACGATGCTACCATACCCCTTCAGGGTGAAAAACCAGATGGGATCCTGGGCTTTATTAATTGATGTGGAGATGCCGGTGATGGACTGGGGTTAACAATTGTAAACAATTTTACAACACCAAGTTATAGTCCAACGATTTTATTTTTAATCCCACAAGCTTTCGGGGGCTTTCCCCTTCCTCAGGCGGTGTGGAAATGACCTCACCCCCCCTCCCCCCCCCCAACCTGCTGCCCCCAAGAAAAAGTTTGCCAAACATTATTTGCACCGCCCCTTTAAGAAAGGATATTTCTGTCCCTTTCAGTCTGTCATCTGAATTCGAAGGGGAAAAGCCTCTTGAAGTTATGCGAGGCTTGGCTGGAGGGAACGTGAACTGTGGCTGATAAATAAACACAAGGAGCTCCGGATACTCGGGGCCTCGCAGAATTCCAGCTTCACTCCTCACTCCTCGGAAACACCCAACTGGACAACCCATTCATCAAACATTGATTGGATTTTGATTTAACTGGAGCTGCTCATAAAACAAGAGGCGCAGAAACCAGTCCCCGCATTTCACTTTCATACCGACCTCCCTAAGAAAGAACTGAGGAACAGGAGGAGGCCATTCAGCCCCTCGAGCCTGTTCCGCCATTCAATTAGATCACGGCTGATCAGTATCTTAACTCCCATTTACCCGCCTTGGTTCCCTAACCCTCAATCCCCTTACCCAACAAAAATCGATCAATCTCAGTTTTGAAATTTTCAATTGACCCCCAGCCCCAACAGCTTTTTGGGGGAGAGAGTTCCAGATTTCCACTCCCCTTTGTGTGAAGAAGTGCTTCCTGACATCACCCCTGAACGGCCTGGCTCTAATATTAAGGTTCTGCCCCCTTGTTCTGGACTCCCCCCGCCAGAGGAAATAGTTTCTCTCTATCGACCCTATCAAATCCTTTAATCATCTTAAACACCTTAATTAGATCACCCCTTAATCTTCTATAGTCAACCTGCATTTATACAGCACCTGTCACAACCTCAGGACGTCCCAAAGCGCTTTACAGCCAATGAAGTATTTTTGAAGTGTAGTCACTGTTGTAATGTAGGAAACGCGGCAGACAATTTGCGCACAGCAAGATCCCACAAACAGCAATCTGATAATGACCGGATAATCTGTTTTAGTGATGTTGGTTGAGGGATAAATATTGGCCCCAGAACACCGGGGAGAACTCCCCCTGCTTTTCTTTGAAATAGTGTCCGTGGGATCTTTTATGTCCACCTGAGAGGGCAGACGGGACCTCGGTTTGACGTCTCATCCAAAAGACTGCACCTCCGACAGTGCAGCACACCCTCAGTACTGGCACTGGGGAGTGTCGGCCTGGATTATGGGCTCAGGTCTCTGGAGTGGGGCCTGAACCCACGACCTTACCAGTGATGCCAACATTCTTGGAATGAGTTAAAAAAATGGCTTAAAATAAACGTGTTAACACCTTCTTTAAAACAGAGGAATTTCTCAGGAACCTGTTAAGCTTTCACATGCCAGTGTCGCACCTAAGAATTGCTAAGTTCTGCTATCCTGTACTCCTTGTTTCTCCATTCACACAGGAAGCTGAAAGGTCCCCATCAGACTCCCTCCCGACAGGTGGGACACACCAAAGATGCAGCCCCTACATTTTCGGTATGTGGATTTCAGCAATTTTGCCCAGGAGCAGATCACATCCGAACGTACGAAAATGATAGAAAGGAAAAGACAACAACAATTTGCATTTATATAGCACCTTTAACGTAGTAAAACGTCCCAAGGCACTTCACAGGAGCGATTATCAAACAAAATTTGACACCGAGCCACATAAGGACAGGTGACCAAAGATCGGTCAAAGAGGTAGGTTTTAAGGAGTGTCTTAAAGGAGGAGAGAGAGGCGGAGAGGTTTAGGGAGGGAATTCCAGAGCTTAGGGCCCAGGCAGCTGAAGGCACGGCCGCCAATGGTGGAGCGATTAAAATCGGGGATGCACAAGTGGCCAGAAATGGAGAAGCGCAGAGATCTCGGAGGGTTGTATGGCTGGAGGAGGCTACAGAGATAGGGAGGGGGGCGAGGGCCAAGGAGGGATTTGAACACGAGGGTGAGAATCTTAAAATCAAGGCGTTGCTGGACCGGGAGCCGCTGAAGGTCAGCGAGCACGGGGGGGCGGGGGAGGGGGTGATGGGTGACCTACTGCTCCATCCAACCTGTCCCACACAGTGGGAGTCATGTGATCTCCTGGGCGAGGCGAAAAACCGGATAAAATCCCAGGCCATTTCGGAGATCAAAACTATTCCGGGAGATCACATTGGCCCTGATTAATCACAGTATCACACCAGGTACAGCACAGGAGCAGGCCATTCAGCCCATTGTACCCTCAGCTATCCCATTACTCCCACTCCCCCTGCTCTTTCCCCATAGCCCTGCAAATTTTTCCCTTTTGAGTATTTATCCAATTCCCTTTTGAAACTTATTATTGAATCTGCTTCCACCGCCCTTTCAGGCAGCGCATTCCAGATCATAACAACTCGCTGCGTAAAAAAATGTTTCCTCATCTCCCCTCTGGTTCTTTTGCCAAATACCGTAATTCTGTGTCCTCTGGAAACAGTTTCTCCTTATTTACTCTATCAAAACCCTTCATGATTTTGAACACCTCTATCAAATCTCCCCTTAACCTTCTCTGCTCTGAGGAGAACAATCCCAGCTTCTCCAGTCTCTCCACATAACTGAAGCCCCCTTATCCCTGGTACCATTCTAGAAAATCTCTTCTGCACCCTCTCCAAGGCCTTACATCCTTCCTTGCTTTTGTACTCTATGCCTCTATTAATAAATGTAAACAATTTTACAACACCAAGTTATAGTCCAACGATTTTATTTTTAATCCCACAAGCTTTCGGGGGCTTTCCCCTTCCTCAGGCGGTGTGGAAATGAAAATTTCGAATCCTTCGCATTTTAAGATCACAGAACAATGCCTGGTGATTACTGCCCGTTGCCAAGGCAATCACAGTGAGCAGACAGAAAGGTTTCATCTAAAAGGCCACCGAATATACAAACCCCCCAAAAAAAAAAGAGAGAGAGAGAAGGAAGACAGTCAATGACCCGTTATATTAAAAACAGATAACATTTGTTCGCTGGTGGGGTTACGTGTAGTGTGACATGAACCCAAGATCCCGGTTGAGGCCGTCCTCATGGGTGCGGAACTTGGCTATTAATTTCTGCTCGACGATTTTGCGTTGTCGTGTGTCTCGAAGGCCGCCTTGGAGTATGCTTACCCGAAGGTCGGTGGCTGAATGTCCATGACTGCTGAAGTGTTCCCCGACAGGGAGAGAACCCTCCTGTTTGGCGATTGTTGCGCGGTGTCCGTTCATCCGTTGTCGCAGCGTCTGCATGGTCTCGCCAATGTACCATGCTCTGGGGCATCCTTTCCTGCAACGTATGAGGTAGACAACGTTGGCCGAGTCACAGGAGTATGAACCGTGCACCTGGTGGGTGGTGTCCTCTCGTGTGATGGTGGTATCTGTGTCGATGATCTGGCATGTCTTGCAGAGGTTACCGTGGCAGGGTTGTGTGGTGTCGTGGACGCTGTTCTCCTGAAGGCTGGGTAATTTGCTGCGAACGATGGTTTGTTTGAGGTTGGGTGGCTGTTTAAAGGCGAGTAGTGGAGGTGTGGGGATGGCCATAGCGAGGTGTTCGTCATCATTGATGACATGTTGAAGGCTGCGGAGAACATGGCGTAGTTTCTCCGCTCCGGGGAAGTACTGGACGACGAAGGGTACTCTGTTGGTTGCGTCCCGTGTTAGTCTTCTGAGGAGGTCTACGCGATTTTTCGCTGTGGCCCGTCGGAACTGTCGATCGATGAGTCGAGCATCATATCCCGTTCTTACCAGGGCGTCTTTCAGCGTCTGTCGGTGTCCATCGCGTTCCTCCTCGTCTGAGCAGACCCTGTGTATTCGCAGGGCCTGTCCATAGGGGATGGCCTCTTTGACGTGCTTAGGGTGGAAGCTGGAAAAGTGGAGCATCGTGAGATTGTCCGTGGGCTTGCGGTAGAGTGAGGTGCTGAGGTGCCCGTCTTTGATGGAGATTCGTGTGTCCAAGAAAGAAACTGATTCTGAGGAGTAGTCCATGGTGAGCTTGATGGTGGGATGGAACTTGTTGATGTTATCGTGTAGTCTCTTTAGTGATTCCTCACCGTGGGTCCATAGAAAGAAAATGTCATCGATGTATCTGGTGTATAGTGTTGGTTGGAGGTCCTGTGCAGTGAAGAAGTCCTGCTCGAACTTGTGCATGAAAATGTTGGCGTATTGGGGTGCGAATTTGGTCCCCATGGCTGTTCCGTGTGTTTGGGTAAAGAACTGGTTATTGAAGGTTAAGACATTGTGATCCAGGATGAAGCGGATGAGTTGTAGGATGGCGTCTGGAGATTGGCTGTTGTTGGTGTTGAGTATTGATGCTGTCGCAGCGATGCCGTCATCGTGGGGGATACTGGTGTAGAGTGCCGAGACGTCCATCGTGGTGAGAAGTGCTCCTGGTTCAACAGGTCCGTGGGTACTGAGTTTTTGTAGAAAGTCTGTAGTGTCGCGACAGAAGCTGGGGGTTCCCTGCACGATGGGTTTCAGGATGCCCTCGATGTATCCAGAGAGGTTCTCACACAGGGTTCCATTGCCTGATACGATAGGACGTCCGGGTATGTTGGCTTTGTGTATCTTTGGGAGGCAGTAGAAGTCTCCCACGCGGGGAGTACGTGGGATGAGAGTGCGTAGGATGTTTTGAAGGTCTGGATCGAAGGTCTTGATCAGTTTGTTGAGCTGATGGGTGTGTTCTTTGGTCGGGTCTGCGGGTAACCGTCTGTAGTGTTCCTGGTTGTCCAGTTGTCGGTATGCTTCTTTGCAATAGTCCGTTCTGTTCTGTATGACGATGGCTCCTCCTTTGTCCGCTGGTTTGATGACGATGTTGCGGTTGGTCTTGAGAGCTTTGATGGCGTTGCGTTGTGCTCGGGTGACATTCTGGACTGTCTTCCGAGTGATCAAGACCTTCAATCCAGACCTTCAAAACATCCTACGCACTCTCATCCCACGTACTCCCCGCGTGGGAGACTTCTACTGCCTCCCAAAGATACACAAAGCCAACACACCCGGACGTCCTATCGTATCAGGCAATGGAACCCTGTGTGAGAACCTCTCTGGATACATCGAGGGCATCCTGAAACCCATCGTGCAGGGAACCCCCAGCTTCTGTCGCGACACTACAGACTTTCTACAAAAACTCAGTACCCACGGACCTGTTGAACCAGGAGCACTTCTCACCACGATGGACGTCTCGGCACTCTACACCAGTATCCCCCACGATGACGGCATCGCTGCGACAGCATCAATACTCAACACCAACAACAGCCAATCTCCAGACGCCATCCTACAACTCATCCGCTTCATCCTGGATCACAATGTCTTCACCTTCAATAACCAGTTCTTTACCCAAACACACGGAACAGCCATGGGGACCAAATTCGCACCCCAATACGCCAACATTTCCATGCACAAGTTCGAGCAGGACTTCTTCACTGCACAGGACCTCCAACCAACACTATACACCAGATACATCGACGACATTTTCTTTCTATGGACCCACGGTGAGGAATCACTAAAGAGACTACACGATAACATCAACAAGTTCCATCCCACCATCAAGCTCACCATGGACTACTCCTCAGAATCAGTTTCTTTCTTGGACACACGAATCTCCATCAAAGACGGGCACCTCAGCACCTCACTCTACCGCAAGCCCACGGACAATCTCACAATGCTCCACTTTTCCAGCTTCCACCCTAAGCACGTCAAAGAGGCCATCCCCTATGGACAGGCCCTGCGAATACACAGGGTCTGCTCAGACGAGGAGGAACGCGATGGACACCGACAGACGCTGAAAGACGCCCTGGTAAGAACGGGATATGATGCTCGACTCATCGATCGACAGTTCCGACGGGCCACAGCGAAAAATCGCGTAGACCTCCTCAGAAGACTAACACGGGACGCAACCAACAGAGTACCCTTCGTCGTCCAGTACTTCCCCGGAGCGGAGAAACTACGCCATGTTCTCCGCAGCCTTCAACATGTCATCAATGATGACGAACACCTCGCTATGGCCATCCCCACACCTCCACTACTCGCCTTTAAACAGCCACCCAACCTCAAACAAACCATCGTTCGCAGCAAATTACCCAGCCTTCAGGAGAACAGCGTCCACGACACCACACAACCCTGCCACGGCAATCTCTGCAAGACATGCCAGATCATCGACACAGATACCACCATCACACGAGAGGACACCACCCACCAGGTGCACGGTTCATACTCCTGTGACTCGGCCAACGTTGTCTACCTCATACGTTGCAGGAAAGGATGCCCCAGAGCATGGTACATTGGCGAGACCATGCAGACGCTGCGACAACGGATGAACGGACACCGCGCAACAATCGCCAAACAGGAGGGTTCTCTCCCTGTCGGGGAACACTTCAGCAGTCATGGACATTCAGCCACCGACCTTCGGGTAAACATACTCCAAGGCGGCCTTCGAGACACACGACAACGCAAAATCGTCGAGCAGAAATTGATAGCCAAGTTCCGCACCCATGAGGACGGCCTCAACCGGGATCTTGGGTTCATGTCACACTACACGTAACCCCACCAGCGAACAAATGTTATCTGTTTTTAATATAACGGGTCATTGACTGTCTTCCTTCTCTCTCCCTCTTTTTTTTTTGGGGGGTTTGTATATTCGGTGGCCTTTTAGATGACACCTTTCTGTCTGCTCACTGTGATTGCCTTGGCAACGGGCAGTAATCACCAGGCATTGTTCTGTGATCTTAAAATGCGAAGGATTCGAAATTTTCATTTCCACACCGCCTGAGGAAGGGGAAAGCCCCCGAAAGCTTGTGGGATTAAAAATAAAATTGTTGGACTATAACTTGGTGTTGTAAAATTGTTTACATTTATTAATAGAGGCATAGAGTACAAAAGCAAGGAAGGATGTAAGGCCTTGGAGAGGGTGCAGAAGAGATTTTCTAGAATGGTACCAAGGATAAGGGGCTTCAGTTATGTGGAGAGACTGGAGAAGCTGGGATTGTTCTCCTCAGAGCAGAGAAGGTTAAGGGGAGATTTGATAGAGGTGTTCAAAATCATGAAGGGTTTTGATAGAGTAAATAAGGAGAAACTGTTTCCAGAGGACACAGAATTACGGTATTTGGCAAAAGAACCAGAGGGGAGATGAGGAAACATTTTTTTACGCAGCGAGTTGTTCTGATCTGGAATGCACTGCCTGAAAGGGCGGTGGAAGCAGATTCAATAATAACTTTCAAAAGGGAATTGGATAAATACTCAAAAGGGAAAAGTTTGCAGGGCTATGGGGAAAGAGCAGGGGGAGTGGGAGTAATGGGATAGCTGAGGGTACAATGGGCTGAATGGCCTGCTCCTGTGCTGTACCTGGTGTGATACTGTGATTAATCAGGGCCAATGTGATCTCCCAGAATAGTTTTGATCTCCGAAATGGCCTGGGATTTTATCCGGTTTTTCGCCTCGCCCAGGAGATCACATGACTCCCACTATGTGGGACAGGTTGGATGGAGCAGTAGGTCACCCATCACCCCCTCCCCCGCCCCCCCGTGCTCGCTGACCTTCAGCGGCTCCCGGTCCAGCAACGCCTTGATTTTAAGATTCTCACCCTCGTGTTCAAATCCCTCCTTGGCCCTCGCCCCCCTCCCTATCTCTGTCGCCTCCTCCAGCCATACAACCCTCCGAGATCTCTGCGCTTCTCCATTTCTGGCCACTTGTGCATCCCCGATTTTAATCGCTCCACCATTGGCGGCCATGCCTTCAGCTGCCTGGGCCCTAAGCTCTGGAATTCCCTCCCTAAACCTCTCCGCCTCTCTCTCCTCCTTTAAGACACTCCTTAAAACCCACCTCTTTGACCGATCTTTGGTCACCTGTCCTAATATCTCCTTATGTGGCTCGGTGTCAAATTTTGTTTGATAATCGCTCCTGTGAAGTGCCTTGGGACGTTTTACTACGTTAAAGGTGCTATATAAATGCAAATTGTTGTTGTCTTTTCCTTTCTATCATTTTCGTACGTTCGGATGTGATCTGCTCCTGGGCAAAATTGCTGAAATCCACATACCGAAAATGTAGGGGCTGCATCTTTGGTGTGTCCCACCTGTCGGGAGGGAGTCTGATGGGGACCTTTCAGCTTCCTGTGTGAATGGAGAAACAAGGAGTACAGGATAGCAGAACTTAGCAATTCTTAGGTGCGACACTGGCATGTGAAAGCTTAACAGGTTCCTGAGAAATTCCTCTGTTTTAAAGAAGGTGTTAACACGTTTATTTTAAGCCATTTTTTTAACTCATTCCAAGAATGTTGGCATCACTGGTAAGGTCATGGGTTCAGGCCCCACTCCAGAGACCTGAGCCCATAATCCAGGCCGACACTCCCCAGTGCCAGTACTGAGGGTGTGCTGCACTGTCGGAGGTGCCGTCTTTTGGATGAGACGTCAAACCGAGGTCCCGTCTGCCCTCTCAGGTGGACATAAAAGATCCCACGGACACTATTTCAAAGAAAAGCAGGGGGAGTTCTCCCCGGTGTTCTGGGGCCAATATTTATCCCTCAACCAACATCACTAAAACAGATTATCCGGTCATTATCAGATTGCTGTTTGTGGGATCTTGCTGTGCGCAAATTGTCTGCCGCGTTTCCTACATTACAACAGTGACTACACTTCAAAAATACTTCATTGGCTGTAAAGCGCTTTGGGACGTCCTGAGGTTGTGACAGGTGCTGTATAAATGCAGGTTGACTATAGAAGATTAAGGGGTGATCTAATTAAGGTGTTTAAGATGATTAAAGGATTTGATAGGGTAGAGAGAGAGAAACTATTTCCTCTGGCGGGGGGAGTCCAGAACAAGGGGGCAGAACCTTAATATTAGAGCCAGGCCGTTCAGGGGTGATGTCAGGAAGCACTTCTTCACACAAAGGGGAGTGGAAATCTGGAACTCTCTCGCCCAAAAAGCTGTTGGGGCTGGGGGTCAATTGAAAATTTCAAAACTGAGATTGATCGATTTTTGTTGGGTGAGGGGATTGAGGGTTAGGGAACCAAGGCGGGTAAATGGGAGTTAAGATACTGATCAGCCGTGATCTAATTGAATGGCGGAACAGGCTCGAGGGGCTGAATGGCCTCCTCCTGTTCCTCCGTTCTTTCTTAGGGAGGTCGGTATGAAAGTGAAATGCGGGGACTGGTTTCTGCGCCTCTTGTTTTATGAGCAGCTCCAGTTAAATCAAAATCCAATCAATGTTTGATGAATGGGTTGTCCAGTTGGGTGTTTCCGAGGAGTGAGGAGTGAAGCTGGAATTCTGCGAGGCCCCGAGTATCCGGAGCTCCTTGTGTTTATTTATCAGCCACAGTTCGCGTTCCCTCCAGCCAAGCCTCGCATAACTTCAAGAGGCTTTTCCCCTTCGAATTCAGATGACAGACTGAAAGGGACAGAAATATCCTTTCTTAAAGGGGCGGTGCAAATAATGTTTGGCAAACTTTTCTTGGGGGCAGCAGGTTGGGGGGGAGGGGGGGTGGGGGCGGGGACGACAGGACCAGACGAGGTAAGCGTTACTTTCTCATGTGACACAAAGATGGCCGTGCCTTGAGCTGCCTCGGCCCTAAGCTCTGGAATTCCCTCCCTCAATCTCTCCGCCTCGCCACCTCTCCCTCCTCCTTAACGCTGCTCTTTGACCAAGCTTCTAGTCACCTGTCCTAATATCTCCTCATGTGGCTCGGTGCCAAAGGAAGGTGAGGAGGTGAGGCGATAAAGAAGATGAGGAGGTGAGGGGTGGAGTGAGGGGGTGGGATGAGGGGATGGGGAGGTGAGGCGATGGGGGATGGTTGGTGTGGGGATTGGGGTGTGGAGAAGGGGAGGTGAGGGGATGGGGTGAGGGGGTGTGATGAGGGGTGTGGTAAGGGGATGGAGTGAGGGGATGGAGTGAGGGATAAGGAGAGGGATGAGGTGAGGGGATGGGGTGAGGGGATGGGGTGAGGGGATGGGGTGAGGGGATGGGGAGAGGGGATGGAGTGAGGGGATGGGGAGGTGAGGGGATGGGGAGAGGGGATGGAGTGAGGGGATGGGAGGTGAGGGATGGAGTGAGGGGATGGGGAGAGGGGATGGGGTGAGGGGATGGGGAGAGGGGATGGGTGAGGGGATGGGGTGAGGGGATGGGGTGAGGGGATGGGGAGAGGGGATGGAGTGAGGGGATGGGTAGGTGAGGGGATGGAGTGAGGGGATGGAGTGAGGGGATGGGGAGGTGAGGGGATGGAGTGAGGGGATGGGGAGAGGGATGGGGTGAGGGGATGGGGTGAGGGGATGGGGAGAGGGGATGGAGTGTGGGGATGGGTAGGTGAGGGGATGGAGTGAGGGGATGGAGTGAGGGGATGGGAGGTGAGGGGATGGAGTGAGGGGATGGGGAGAGGGGATGGGGTGAGGGGATCGGGGTGAGGGGATGGGGTGAGGGGATGGGTGAGGGGATGGGGAGAGGGGATGGTGTGAGGGGATGGGGAGAGGGGCTGGGGAGAGGGGATGGGGTGAAGGGATGGGTAGGTGAGGGGATGGAGTGAGGGGATGGGGAGAGGGGATGGGGAGAGGGGATAAGGAGAGGGGATGGAGTGAGGGGATGGGGAGAGGGGATAAGGAGAGGGGATGGGGAGAGGGGATGGGGAGAGGGGATGGAGTGAGGGGATGGGGTGAGGGGATGGGAGAGGGGATGGGGTGAGGGATGGGGAGAGGGGATGGAGTGAGGGGATGGGGTGAGGGGATGGGGAGAGGGGATGGGGAGAGGGGATGGGAGAGGGGACGGAGTGAGGGATGGGGTGAGGGGATGGGGTGAGGGGATGGGAGAGGGGATGGAGTGAGCGGATGGGAAGAGGGGGTGGAGTTAGGAGATGAGGAGAGGACATGGGGAGGTGAGGGGATGGGGAGAGGGGATGGGGTGAGGGGATGGGAGAGGGGATGGAGTGAGGGGATGGGAGGTGAGGGGATGGAGTGAGGGGATGGGGAGAGGGGATGGGGTGAGGGGATGGGGTGAGGGGATGGGGTGAGGGGATGGGGAGAGGGGATGGTGTGAGGGATGGGGAGAGGGGCTGGGGAGAGGGGCTGGGGAGAGGGGATGGGGTGAGGGGATGGGTGAGGGGATGGGTGAGGGGATGGGGAGAGGGGATGGAGTGAGGGGATGGGGAGGTGAGGGGATGGAGTGAGGGATGGGAGAGGGGATGGGGAGAGGGGATAAGGAGAGGGATGGAGTGAGGGGATGGGAGAGGGATAAGGCAGAGGGGATGGGGAGAGGGGATGGGGAGAGGGATGGAGTGAGGGGATGGGGTGAGGGGATGGGGAGAGGGGATGGGGAGAGGGGATGGGGTGAGGGGATGGGTGAGGGGATGAGGTGAGGGGATGGGGTGAGGGGATGGGGAGAGGGGATGGAGTGAGGGGATGGGGTGAGGGGATGGGGTGAGGGGATGGGGAGAGGGGATGGAGTGAGCGGATGGGAAGAGGGGGTGGAGTTAGGGGATGAGGAGAGGACATGGGAGGTGAGGGGATGGGGAGAGGGGATGGGGTGAGGGGATGGGGAGAGGGGATGGGAGAGGGGATGGAGTGAGGGGATGGAGTGAGGGGATGGAGTGAGGGGATGGAGTGAGGGGATGGGGAGGTGAGGGATGGAGTGAGGGGAATGGGGAGAGGGGATGGAGTGAGGGGATGGAGTGAGGGGATGGAGTGAGGGGATGAGGAGAGGACATGGTGAGGGGATGGGGAGAGGGGCTGGAGTGAGGGATGGGGTGAGGGGATGGAGTGAGGGGATGGGGTGAGGGGATGGAGTGAGGGGATGGAGTGAGGGGATGGAGTGAGGGGATGGAGTGAGGGATGGGAGGTGAGGGGATGGAGTGAGGGGATGGGGAGAGGGATGGGGAGAGGGATGGAGTGAGGGGATGGTAGTGAGGGATGGAGTGAGGGGATGAGGAGAGGACATGGGAGGTGAGGGATGGGGAGAGGGGATGGAGTGAGGGGATGGGGTGAGGGGATGGGGAGAGGGGATGGAGTGAGGGGCATGGGAGGTGAGGGGATGGGGAGAGGGGATGGGGAGAGGGGATGGAGTGAGGGGATGGAGTGAGGGGATGGGGAGAGGGGATGGGGAGAGGGGATGGAGTGAGGGGATGGAGTGAGGGATGGGGAGGTGAGGGGATGGAGTGAGGGGATGGGGAGAGGGGATGGGGAGAGGGATGGAGTGAGGGGATGGAGTGAGGGGATGGAGTGAGGGGATGGAGTGAGGGGATGGGAGAGGGGATGGGGAGAGGGGATGGAGTGAGGGGATGGAGTGAGGGATGGGGAGGTGAGGGATGGAGTGAGGGATGGAGTGAGGGATGGAGTGAGGGAGTGGAGTGAGGGGATGGGAGGTGAGGGGATGGAGTGAGGGGATGGAGTGAGGGGATGGGGAGGTGAGGGGATGGAGTGAGGGGATGGAGTGAGGGGATGGAGTGAGGGGATGGAGTGAGGGGATGAGGAGAGGGGAATAATAGAAAATCTTTGAGTAAAAGTGTATTTGTTTGGGGAAGTTCTGCGATTATCCCGAGTGAGGGGAGCGATCAGACGGGAACGATTTAAACTGAAACTGAGGATAAAACCAAGTGTGAATTAATCCTGAGTTATCATTACTACCAGGTGACTGGTTAACTGGTCACCAGTTATTACTGCACTGTAAATGAGTAGTGTGAGTTATTGGTGAGCTGTACCAGAGTGGTTAGTTATATTAGTAAAACTATCTAAGTTGTTACAATGGGGCTTTGGTTGCCACCAGGCAGTGAGTGACTGGGGTCAGTTCGAGTGGGCTCACCGATTGCCGCCCGCCTCGATCTGGTGACTGAGATGTGAAATTGAAGGCAGTGAGGACACTCGTCCCCAGGCTGGCGAACCCACCCTGCTCCCACTGCCACAATCTGACCCCGGGGTTCAAATCTACCCCAATGGACCTGGCCAACCATCCCTTATCATTAGATACACTGTACTAGTAATGAGTTACCACAGAACCAGCTGAATTACTTGTAATTAGTTATTAGTATCTCATTCTGGGTTATTAATATTTATATTAGTACTCCTGGTAACTAATAATGTGTTAGTTTACTCTGAAGCTAGTAACTAATAAACAGTTATTAGCTACCCTATCTCTGGTAACTAGTAAAGAGTTATTAGTTACTCTGTGGTAACTAGGACTTTTATTAGTTGCTCCATCTAGGGTAATTGTATAGAGTTATTAGTTACTCTGTCTCTGGTAACTAGTAAAGAGGTATTAGTTACACTGCGGTAACTAGTAAAGTTATTATCTTGAATTTCAGGTTAATTTCTCGGTGCTTCTATCCTCGGTGGGTTAATGAGATTAGTTGCAGGCTCCAGGGTTTAAACTTTCTCCTGTTTTGTTCCGACTTGTTTACTGCCCTGGGTTCTGCTCATTGGCTCCAACGTTCTGCTTCCCACATCTGTGGTTCAGGAGCGCTGCTCACTGGGGTGGAATGTACTGACGGTGTGACATCAAAAGAAAACAAGGAATAGCAGGGGCCTCCGAGAGGCAAACTCCCCGACTGCAGGAACTCGAGAGAGAAACAGTGCACCAGAACTGGTCTGGCATGTCTGTCTGTCCCTCTTTCCGTCTCTCTCCCACCCCCCCATTCCTGTCTGTCTGTCCCTCTTTCCGTCTCCCTCCCACCCCCCATTCCTGTCTGTCTGTCCCTCTTTCCGTCTCCCTCCCACCCCCCATTCCTGTCTGTCTCTGCCTCTTTCTGTCTCTCTCCCACCCCCTTCCCGTCTGTCTCTGCCTCTTTCTGTCTCTCTCCCACCCCCTTCCCGTCTGTCTCTGCCTCTTTCTGTCTCTCTCCCACCCCCCCATTCCTGTCTGTCTGTCCCTCTTTCTGTCTCTCTCCCACCCCCATTCCTGTCTGTCTGTCCCTCTTTCTGTCTCTCTCCCACCCCCCCATTCCTGTCTGTCTGTCCCTCTTTCTGTCTCTCTCCCACCCCCATTCCTGTCTGTCTCTGCCTCTTTCTGTCTCTCTCCCACAACCTTTCCTGTCTGACTGTCTCTCTCCCACCCCCCCCCCCTTCCCTGTCTGTCTGCCCCTCTTTCTGTCTCGCTCCCACCCCCTCCCCGTCTGTCTGTCCCTCTTTCTGTCTCTCTCCCACCACCCCACCCCCTTCCTGTCTGTCTGTCCCTCTTTCTGTCTCTCTCCCACCCCCCCATTCCTGTCTGTCTCTGCCTCTTTCTGTCTCTCTCCCACAACCTTTCCTGTCTGACTGTCTCTCTCCCACCCCCCCTCCCCGTCTGTCTGTCCCTCTTTCTGTCTCTCTCCCACCACCCCACCCCCTTCCTGTCTGTCTGTCCCTCTTTCTGTCTCTCTCCCACCCCCCCCTTCCCTGTCTGTCTCTGCCTCTTTCTGTCTCTCTCCCACAACCTTTCCTGTCTGACTGTCTCTCTCCCACCCCCCCCTTCCCGTCTGACTGTCCCTCTTTCTGTCTCTCTCTCACCCCCTTCCTGTCTGTTTCTGGCATGTTCTCTCTCTCTCTCCCTCCCCCTTCTTGTCTGCCCCTCTATCTCCTTCTTTCTCTCACCCCCTTCCTGCCTGCCCCTCTTTCTCCTTTCTATCTCTCTCACCCCTTTACTGTCTCTCTCTCTCTCTGTCTTTGCATTCCTTCCTGTCTCTATATTAGTCTCACTCCTTCTCTCTCTCTCTCTGCTGCCCACTCTCTCTCTCTGCCTCTCTGTGTCTCTCTCACTATTTGGCTGTGTGTTTTGAAAAATTTGTTCTCAGCACATGGAAGAATCAGGCAGGGCCGCGTTTTATTGCCCATCCTGCCCTGCTTCATAACAATTGTTTTTACAACTGGAATGTAAATCAAGGCCACGGTGATCTCCTGGACCAGTGTCGATCGCCTAAAGCGGGGTGGGGGAGGGGGGGGGTCAGAGAGGAATTTTCCGGAATTTTTTCCCGTAATTGGCCTGATTTTTTATCTGGTATTTCACCTCTCCCAGGAGATCACATGGATTCCGGGTAGATGAGGAGAGTCTGTATCGTGATCCATGGATCATCAAAACTGACTGGATGGAGCAGTAGGACTCCAGTACCAGTACTGAGGGAGTGCTGCAGTGTCGGAGGTGCCGTCTTTTGGATGAGATGTTAAACCGAGGCCCCGTCTGCCCTCTCAAAGTAAAAGATCCCATGGCACTATTTTGAAGAAGAGCAGGGGAGTTCTCCCCGGTGTCCTGGGGCCAATATTTATCCCTCAGCCAACATCACTAAACAACAGATATTTTTAAATATATTCATTCATGAGATGTGGACGTCGCTGGCGAGGCCGGCATTTATTGCCCATCCCTAATGGGCATTCATGTGGTCATTATCACATTTCTGTTTGTGGGATCTTGCTGTGCGCAAATTGGCTGCCGCGTTTCCTACATTACAACAGTGACTAAACTTCAAAAGTACTTCATTGGCTGTAAAGCGCTTTGGGACGTCCTGAGGTCATGAAAGGCGCTGTAGAAGGAAATGCAAGTCTTTCCTTATGAGATATTTAATATATTATAGATTATAAAGATATTAGGAATTGGCACAGGTTTGTTAATTTTCCAGTCAAAGTCAGTAAAACCTGGTCATTTTAAAATCTGGGGTTTATTGGGCATAATCGGTGCCCAAAAGAGAAAGTACAAAAATAAAGTAATGGGCCGGAATTTGGTGAAACATAACGGTGTGCGAACAACACTCGCTGTTATTAATGTGTAAATCGTCCAGCTGTTTGTGGATCGAGGGAGAGACACCCCGTGAATTGTGAATCGCCATCAGTTCCTGGACGATTTGCTCCGCCGTTAACCTCAGGAAAACAGCATCTCACCCTCGACCTCCCCGTGAGTTTCAGGAAGTTGCTGCATTTGCGCATTAATTACCCATTAAACTCGCCGCAGAATGTTAGGGCTGGTACTTAACAGCGTAAGGACCCTTTTAACGACATGATCATTGTTAATGACTGCCAGTCAACCTCACTGGCCCACACACTGAACAGTGTGGAGTCTCGTTCCATCAGGTAGTGAATTGTGGGGGGTTGGTGGGGGGAAGGGGGGAGGGGGTTGGTGCGGGAGGGGGTGGGGGGTGGTGGGGGAGGGGGTGGGGTGGTGGGGGAGGGGGTTGGTGGGGGTGATGGGGGGTGGTGGGATGGTGGGAGAGGAGGGTGGGGGTTTGGTGGGTGGTTGGTTGGGAGGGCGGTGTGGGGGAGGGCGGTGTGGGATGGTGGGGGAGGGGGTGGGGGTGATGTGGGGTGTTGGTGGGGGAGGGTGGTGTGGGATGGTGGGGGAGGGGTGGTGGGGGAGGGGGTGGGGGTGATGTGGGGTGTTGGTGGGGGAGGGTGGTGTGGGATGGTGGGGGAGGGAGTGGTGGGGGAGCGGGTGGGGGTGATGTGGGGGGTTGGAGGGGGAGGGGGTGGGGGTGATGGAAGGGTTGGTGGGGGTGATGGGGGGGGTTGGTGGGGGAGGGGGTGGGGGTGATGGAAGGGTTGGTGGTGGTGATGGGGGGTGGTGGGATGGTGGGGGAGGGGGGTGACGGGTTGGTGGGTGGTTGGTGGGGGAGGGGAAGTGGGGTGGGGGGATGGTGGGGGAGGGCGTGGGGGTGATGGGGGAGGGGGTGGGGATGATGGGGGAGGGTGGTGGGGGAAGGGGTAGTGGGGGAGGGGGGTGGGTGGATGGTGGGTGTGGGGGTGATGGGGGAGGGGGGTGGGGGTGATGGTGGAGGGGGTGGGTGGATGGTGGGGGAGGGGGTGGTGGGGGAGGGGGTGGGCTAGGGCTGATGGTGGTGTTGACACGGGCCCTACTGTCTAATTGGTTTCAGCCTCAGAGTGACATGTGGACTGTGAGAAGCTGAGTTTCGATACACTTTCAACATCCAGGCCGACACTCCAGTCCAGTACTGCGGGAGCGCTGCTTATCACAGGAGCCATTTCTCAGGTGAGATGCTAAACTGAGGCCCAGTCTACCTGCTCAGGTGGATGTAAAAAAATCCCATGGCACTATTCGAAAAACAACTAGGGAATTCTCTTGATGTCCAGGCCAACATTCATCCTCAACCACCAAGCAGAATAATTTATTTTTTTAATCTCATTTGCTGTTTGTGGGTGTTGTGTTTGTCTCGGGATGCTCCAAAGCATTTCACAGCCAAAGAATTCTTTATTGAAGTGCAGTCACTGTTGTTTTGCAGCCAATTTGTGCACAGCAAGATCCCACAAAAAGCACCGAAATGAATGACAAGCTATTCTGTTTCGTGGTTGAGGAATAAATATTGGGCAGGACACCGGGGAGAACTCCCCAGCTGTTCTGCGATGGGATCGTCATCATCTACCTGAGAGGGCAGACGGGATCTCGGTTTAACGTCTCATCTGAAAGACGGCACCTCCGACAGTGCTGCACTCCCTCAGTGGGAGTGTCAGCCAGGATTATGTGCTGGAGTGTAACATAGAAACATAGAAAATAGGAGCAGGAGTAGGCCATTCGGCCCTTCGAGCCTGCTCCGCCATTCAACATGATCATGGCTGATCCTTTATCTCAATTCCATATTCCCGCTCTCTCCCCATACCCCTTGATGCCTTTTGTGTCCAGAAATCTATCTAGCTCCTTCTTAAATATATTCAGTGACTTGGCCTCCACAGCCTTCTGTGGTAGAGAATTCCACAGGTTCACCTCCCTCTGAGTGAAGAAATTTCTCCTCATCTCAGTCCTAAATGTCCTACCCCGTATCCTGAGACTGTGACCCCTCGTTCTGGACCCCCCAGCCAGGGGAAACATCCTCCCTGCATCCAGTCTGTCTAGCCCTGTCAGATTTTTATATGTTTCAATGAGATCCCCTCTCATTCTTCTAAACTCGAGTGAATACAGGCCGAGTCGACCCAATCTCTCCTCATACGACAGTCCTGCCATCCCAGGAATCAGTCTGGTGAACCTTTGCTGCACTCCCTCTATGGCAAGTATATCCTTTCTTAGGTAAGGAGACCAAAACTGCACACAATACTCCAGATGTGGTCTCACCAGGGCCCTGTATAATTGCAGTAAGACATCCCTGCTCCCGTATTCAAATCCTCTTGCAATGAAGGCCAACATACCATTTGCCTTCCTAACTGCTTGCTGCACCTGCATGTTTGCTTTCAGTGACTGGTGTACAAGGATACCCAGGTCCCTTTGTACATCAACATTCCCCAATCTATCACCATTTAAATAATACTCTGCATTTCTGTTTTCCTTCCGCAGTGGATAGCTTCACATTTATCCACGTTATACTGCATCTGCCATGTATTTGCCCACTCACTCAACTCCGAGAATATATTGCAGATTGGGGAGGGGAATGGGCACCGAGCGGGAGAGGAATGGGCACCGAGCGAGAGGGGAACGGGCACCGAGCGGGAGAGGAATGGGCACCGAGCGGGAGGGGAACGGGCACCGAGCGGGAGAGGAACGGGCACCGAGCGGGAGGGGAATGGGCACCGAGCGAGAGGGGAACGGGCACCGAGCGGGAGGGGAACGGGCACCGAGCGGGAGGGGAACGGGCACCGAGCGAGAGGGGAACGGGCACCGAGCGGGAGGGGAACGGGCACCGAGCGGGAGGGGAATGGGCACCGAGCGAGAGGGGAACGGGCACCGAGTGAGAGGGGAACGGGCACTGAGCGAGAGGGGAACGGGCACCGAGCGGGAGGGGAATGGGCACCGAGCGGGAGGGGAACGGGCACCGAACGAGAGGGGAACGGGCACCGAGCGGGAGGGGAACGGGCACCGAGCGGGAGGGGAACGGGCACCGAGCGAGAGGGGAACGGGCACCGAACGAGAGGGGAACGGGCACCGAGCGAGAGGGGAATGGGCACCGAGCGGGAGGGGAATGGGCACCGAGCGGGAGGGGAATGGGCACCGAACGAGAGGGGAACGGGCACCGAGCGAGAGGGGAACGGGCACCGAGCGGGAGGGGAATGGGCACCGAGCGGGAGGGGAATGGGCACTGAGCGGGAGGGGAATGGGCACCGAGCGGGAGGGGAACGGGCACCGAGCGAGAGGGGAACGGGCACCGAGCGAGAGGGGAACGGGCACCGAGCGGGAGGGGAACGGGCACCGAGCGGGAGGGGAACGGGCACCGAGCGGGAGGGGAACGGGCACCGAGCGGGAGGGGAACGGGCACCGAGCGGGAGGGGAACGGGCACGGAGCGGGAGAGGAATGGGCACCGAGCGAGAGGGGAACAGGCACCGAGCGGGAGGGGAACGGGCACCGAGCGGGAGGGGAACGGGCACCGAGCGGGAGGGGAATGCTGGCCCTTGGCGACATCATCCGAAAAGATAATGTCAGGCTGCCCCAGGAAGCTGTGGAAGCTACATCATTAGATAAATTTAAAACAGAAATAGACAGTTTCCTAGAAGTAAAGGGAATTAGGGGTTATGGGGAGCGGGCAGGAAATTGGACATGAAGCTGAGTTCGGATCGGTCAATGCCCTGTGGGTGGCGGAGAGGGCCCAGGGGCTATGTGGCCGGGTCCTGCTCCGACTTCTTGTGTTCTTTAGATTTGTGGTTGGGATCAGATCAGCCATGATCTTATTGAATGGCGGAGCAGGCTCGAGGGGCCGATTGGCCTACTCCTGCTCCAATTTCTTATGTTCTTATGTTCTTATGTACGCTGACGATACCCAGCTCTGCCTCACCACCGCCTCCCTCGACCCCTCCATTGCCTCTGATTTGTCACTCAGCTTGTCCGACTTGAGCAAAAATTACCTCCAACGAAATATTGGGAAGACCGAAGTCATTGTCTTCGGTGCCCGCCACAAACTCCGTTCCCTAGACACCGATTCCATCCCTCTCCCAGGCCAGTGTCTGAGACTGAACCAGAATGTTCGCAACTATGGCGTCCTCTTTGACCCTGAGATGAGTTTCAGACCCCATATCCGCTCCATCACCAAGACCGCCTACTTCCATCTCCGTAACATCGCCCTTCTCCACCCCTCCCTCAGCTCATCTGCTGCTGAAACCCTCATCCGTGCCTTTGTTACCTCCAGACTTGACTATTCCAATGCCCTCCTGGCCGGCCCCCCATCTTCCACCCTCCATAAACTTGAGCTCATCCAAAACTCCGCTGCCCGTATCCGAACTCGCACCAAGTCCCGTTCACCCATCACCCCCTGCGCTCGCTGACCCACGTTGGCTCTCAGTCCGGGAACACCCCGATTTTAAAATTCTCATCCTTGTTTTCAAATCCCTCCTCGCCCCCTCCCTATCTCTCTAACCTCCTCCAGCCCTACAACCCTCCGAGATCTCTGCGCTCCTCCAATTCCGGCCTCTTGCGCGTCCCCGATTTTCATCGCACCACCATTATGACTACACTTGAAAAAAGTACTTCATTGGCTGTAAAGCGCTTTGGGATGTCCTGAGGTCGTGAAAGGCGCTATATAAATGCAAGTCTTTCTTTCTTTCTTTACCATTGGGCGGCCGTGCCTTCAGCTGCCTAGGACCTAAGCTCTGGAATTTCCTCCCTAAACCTCTCCTCCTCCCCCTTTATGATGCCCCTTAAAACCTACCTCTTTGACTAAACTTTTGGTCACCTGTCCTAATATCTCCTTATGTGGCTCGGTGTCAAATTTTGTTTGATAATCGCTCCTGTGAAGCGCTTTGGGGACGTTTTACTGCAATAAAGGTGCTATATAAATGCAAGTTGTTGTTGGGGGGGAGAAGTGCCTGAATGGAACTATGGGGGAAGGCCGCAAGAGCAGATGAAGAGAAAATTCTTCATTAGCTATTTGGAGGAGATAATATGAGAGATTTTTGGAGAAAATTCCGGAAGGCAGGGGCACTGGTGGCTTTCACGACCTCAGGACGTCCCAAAGCGCTTCACGGCCAATGAGGTCATTTTTGAAGTGTAGTCGCTGTTGTAATGGAGGAAACGCTCCAGCCGGTTTGCGCACAGCAAGATCCCACAAACAGCAATGCGATAATGAGCAGATCATCTGTTTCAGTGATGTTGGTTGAGGGATAAAATATTGGGCCCAGGACACCAGGGGAGAACTCCCCCCGCTCTTCTTCGAAATAGTGGCCCGTGGGATCTTTTACGCCCACCCGAGAGGGCAGACGGGGCCCTCGGTTTAACGTCTCATCCGAAAGACGGCTCATCCGACGGTGCAGCACTCCCTCAGTACTGGCACTGGGAGTGGTCAGCCTGGTAGACGAGTGAAGGAACTGAGCAGGGACGTAGGGCTAAAGGAGGTCACTGAGCTGGGTGGGACGCGGCCATGAAGGCATTTGAAGGGCGAGGACAAGGCTCTTGAAGATGAGTCAACGAAGCAGAGAGGAGCGCCTTGGGGCGTTTCACTGCGTTAAAGGCGCTATCGTAAATGCAAGTTGTTGTTGTGGTGGAGGCCATCAGATGCGATTGTGCCTTTGACCAGCGTCCACGCACTGCACACCCCGTCCAGCAGGGGGCACTGGATAGTGATCAGAAGCAAGAGCCATGGCCGATCTTTCCCCTTCCCTGGCCCGGGGGTTACTAAAGGCTTCTACCGGTTTGTCCTGGCTCGGATCGGCTCCCTCAGCACCGACGCGGGATTGAACCTGGTATATCTGGGCTGCCGCTCTTGTTTTTTTTCCCCTTAAACCTGAATTTCCCTCTCTCCCCCCACCCCAAACAGACCCATGATTCGACTCCAATCTTTTGATGTTTGCCTGCACATAACCGCCTCTGTTTCACAATTAATTGGTGTGTATTTAGCTGCTTGATTGGCGGGGCTTTAAGAGATCATGTGCCAGCCAATCAGCATTCCACAGATTGGCAGTTAGGGAGCGTGTCTAAATGTCAGGCAAAGCAACGTCCAGACCTGGAGATGCATGGGGAGAATTTGATCTTTGTAATTCTAATTCTTGGACCAGATTTTCATCAATCTGGAGTTGAGGGTATCAAGAGTTTATCACGGGGGCTCAGCGAGTAACACTCTCACCTCTGAGTCAGAAGGTCATGGGGTCAAGGCCCACTCCAGAGATTTGAGCACAAAATCCAGCCTGACGCTCCCAGCTCCAGTACTGAGGGAGTGCTGCACTGTCGGAGGTGCCGTCTTTCGGATGAGACGTTAAACTGAGGTCCTGCCTGTCCTTTCAGGTCGATGTAAAAGATCCCATGGCACTATTTCAAAGAAGTGCAGGGGAGGTGTCCTGGGCCAACATCGCTAAAAGACAGTTTATCAGGTCATTGCTGTTTGTGGGATCTTGCTGTGCACAAATTGGCTGCTGCGTTTCCTACATTACAACAGTGACTGTACTTCATTGGCTGTAAAGTGCTTTGGGACATCATGAAAGGTGCTACATAAAAGCAAGTTCTTTCTGTTTTTAATGTTATTAGGTGTGGCTTTGAATTTTTGGTACTGAGTAGAGTCTCACTGTACCTGATCCTGTCTTCAACTGATATCTGCATTCTCCAGGCAGAGTCACTAGACAGTGAACAGGAGGAGAAACCCTGGCTGTATTTCTTCTCCCAAGACCAGGGCACTGTTTCAGAGGTGCAACTATGAAGGGGCAATAGAGTCTGTGTTCCCCTCCACCCACTGAAATTTTTGGAACTTTGGTTACAATTTCCTCCCCTTCAGGATCCAAATCTCAGAATTTCCTCCATTAGGTGGGTCTCGTGGACAAAATGAGCTCGGAGAGGGCAGGAAGGGAGATAGGAGAGAAACACATGGGTTCAGGGCAAAGGGGTGCATAACCTTAAAATTAGAGCCAGGCCGTTCAGGGGTGATGTCAGGAAGCACTTCTTCACACAAAGGGGAGTGGAAATCTGGAACTCTTTCCCCCCAAAAGCTGTTGAGGCCGGGGGTCAATTGACAATTTCAAAACTGAGATTGATAGACTTTTTTTTGGGTAAGGGGATTAAGGGTTAGGGAACCAAGGCAGGTAAATGGAGTTAAGATACAAATCAGCCATGATCTAATTGAATTGTGGAACAGGCTTGAGGGGCTGAATGGCCTCCTCCTGTTCCTATGTTCCTAACCCTTCCTCGACAATCTACAGGCTTTTCAAACCCAAGCTTGGTGAGAGCTAACCACTATTTCCTCATTTTACCCGCTCCCATCTCCTACTCTTTTCAAACCTGGTGCTGTACTGCTCACGGGATGCTAGGTTCTGTAAAGGGAACAGAGGGATATGTGGGCAGGGCAGGAGGAGGCTATTAGAGTGGGAGGAGGTTTGTGTGGAGTATAGACCAGTTGGGCCGAATGGCCTGTTTCTGCAATCTAGATTGTTTGTAATTCTATGTGAAGATGGATGGATGGATGGATAGATAGATAGATAGATAGATAGATAGATAGATAGATAGATAGATAGATAGATAGATAGATAGATAGATAGATAGATAGATAGATAGATAGATAGATAGATAGATAGATAGATAGATAGATAGATAGATGGATGGATGGATGGGTAGAGAGATGGATAGATAGATAGATAGATAGATAGATAGATAGATAGATAGATAGATGGATGGGTAGAGAGATGGATAGATAGATAGATAGATGGATGGATGGATGGGTAGATAGATAGATGGATGGATGGGTAGAGAGATGGATAGATAGATAGATAGATAGATAGATGGATGGATGGATGGGTAGAGAGATGGATAGATAGATAGTCTGAATTTGATTATAGGGGTACAATATCAAAATTTAAAGGCAACACAGAAATAGGGACTATTTGGGTCATGGTTCACTGTGAAGAGGACTGTATGTGACTTCAGGAGGACACAGACAGGTTAATAGATTAGGCAGATATATGTCAGGAAACAATATCTCAGTGAGCGAGTGGTCACTATGGAACAGGCTCCCGAGGGAGACGGTGAAAGCAGTTAGTATTAATGTAGTATTGAGTATTACTGGGAAATGTAGTAAACAATGTGGAGGATAGTAACAGACTTCAGGAGGACACAGACAGACTGGTGAAATGGGCAGACACATGACAGATGAAATTTAACGTAGAGAATTGTGAAGTGATGCATTTTGGTAGGAAGAATGAGGAGAGGCAATATAAACTAAATGGTACAATTTTAAAGGGAATGCAGGAACAGAGACCTGGGGTTGCACAGACACAAATCTTTGAAGGTGGCAGGACAAGTTGAGAAGGCTGTTAAAGCAAATGGGATCCTGTGCTTTATTAATAGAGGCATTGAGTACAAAAACAAGGAAGTTATGCTAAACCTTTTTAAGCACTGGTTAGGCCTCAGCTGGAGTATTGTGGCCAATTCTGGGCACCGCACTTTAGGAAGGATGTTCATACCTTAGAGAGGGTGCAGAGGAGATTTACCAGAATGGTACCAGGGATGAGGGATTTCAGTTATGTGGAGAGACTGGAGAAGCTGGGATTGTTCTCCTTAGGACAGAGAAGGTCAAGGGGAGATTTAATAGTGGTGTTCAAAATTATGAAGGGTTTTGATAGAGTAAATAAGGAGAAATTAAGGCCATCGGCAAAAGAACCAGAGGGGAGATGAGGAAAAATCTTTTTACGCAGCGAGTTGTTATGGTCTGGCTGAAAGGGCGGTGGAAGCAGACTCAATAGTAATTTCAAAAGGGAATTGGATAAATACTTGAAGGGGAAAAAGTTTGCAGGGCTATGGGGAAAGAGCAGAGGAATGGGACTAATTGGATAGCTCTTTCAAAGAGCCGACACAAGCACGATGGGTCGAATGGCCTCCTCCTGTGCTGTACTTACTCTTCTTCTTCTTTGGCAGTCCCTCAGGGTCGAGGATGACTTGCTTCCATTCCGGGAGGGTGGGTTCTGCGGTAGCTGAATAGTCCAATCCTGGAGCCGCAGACTCTGCCACAGGTGGGGGCAGGTAGCATTTGATAAGGCGGGTGGGTGAGACGCTCTGGATTCTGCGCGCTCTTTCCGCTGCTTACGCTCGGCCTCCACATGCTGCACGCGGTGACGCTCGAGGTGATTGGCGCCTTCGCGGATGCTTCTTCTCCAGTTTGGGCGCTCTAGGGGCAAGCGATTCCCACGTGTCGGTGGGGATGTTGCATTTTTTTAGGGAGGCTTTGAGAGTGTCCTTATAGCGTTTCCTCTGCCCCCCTAGTGACCGCCTGCCATTGCAGAGCTCGGAGTAGAGCACTTGTTTAGGGAATCTTGTGTCGGGCATGCGGACAATGTGGCCCGCCCATCGCAGCTGGTTGAGCGCGACCAGTGCCTCAATACTGTGGATGTTAGTCTGAGAGAGAACGCTCACTCCTTTCCTGCCAGTGGATTTGCAGGATTTTGCGGAGGCAACGTTGGTGATATCTCTCCAGGGATTTGAGGTGTCTGCTGTACATTGTCCATGTTTCTGATGTGTACAGGAGGGCGGGGACCACGGCTGCTCTGTAGACCATGAGCTTGGTGCTGGATTTGAGGTCTCGGTCTTCGAACACTCTGTTCCTCGGGCGTCCAAAGGCTACGCTGGCGCATTGGAGTCGATGTTGAATTTCATGGTCGATGTCTGCTCACGCCAAGAGGAGGCTCCCGAGGTATGGGAAATGACCCACGCTGTCCAGAGGCTCACCGTGGATCTTGATGGTCGGGGGGCGGTGTTGTGTGGCAGGAGCGGGCTGGGAGAGGACCTTTGTCGTCCAGATGTTTAACCTGAGTCCCATTCTCTCATACGCCTCGGTGAATGCGTCGATGATGGTTTGTAGCTCGGCCTCTGAGTGTGCGCACACGCTGGCATCGTCTGCGTACTGCAGCTCGATGACAGAGGTTGGGGTGGTCTTGGTTCTGGCCTGGAGGTGTCGAAGGTTGAACAGTTTCCCACTTGTCCTGTAGGTTAGCTCCACTCCAGCGGGGAGCTTCATGGTGATGGGGTGGAGTGTTGCAGCGAGGAAGATGGAGAAGAGCGTTGGTGCGATGACGCAGCCCTGCTTGACCTCAGTTTGCACTCGTATTGGGTCTGTGGTGGATCCGTTGGTGAGGATCACGGCTCGCATGTCATCGTGGAGCAGGCGGAGAACGGTGACGGATTTCTGCGGGCAGCCGAATTTGAGGAGGATGCTCCACAATCCCTCACGGTTGACAGAGTCGAAGGCCTTTGCGAGATCGAGGAAGGCCATGTACAGAGGTCGATGCTGCTCCCTGCACTTTTCCTGGACTTGTCGCGGGTTAAAGATCATGTCCATTGTGCCTCTTGACGGGCGGAAGCCGCATTGAGACTCGGGGAGGAGCTCTCCGGCCACTGGAAGGAGGCGGTTGAGGAGGATTCTCGCGATGACCTTTCCCGTGGCGGACAGTAGGGAAATCCCTTTGTAATTTCCGCAGTTGGACCTATCTCCTTTCTTGAAGATGGTCACAATTACGGCGTCTCTGAGATCTCCCGGCACGCTCTCTTCCTTCCAGACAAGGATGATAAGGTCGTGTGTTCGTGATTCGTGTCAAGAGTGCCTCTCCGCCGTGTTTTAGTATTTCAGCGGGGATTCCATCTGCGCCGGGGGGCCTTGTCATTTTTCAGCTGTCGAATGGCTTTTTCGACCTCACGGCGGGCTGGGGTCGTGCTGAGATGGTGGCGGGCTGGGGTTGTACTGAGATGGTGGCGGGCTGGGGTTGTACTGAGATGGTGGCGGGCTGGGGTTGTGCTGAGATGGTGGCGGGTCGCGTGTTGCGGGACGGTGTCGACGGTACTTGCGTCGAGGACTGTGTCTTGGTTGAGGAGGTCCTCGAAGTGCTCTCTCCAGCGGGCGTTGACCGCCTCTCCGTCTTTGACGAGCGCCTCTCCATTTTTGGCTCTCAGTGGGGTCGGTCCCTGGGTACTCGGACCGTAGATGGCTTTAATTGCGCTGAAGAAGCCGCGCACGTCGTGGTTGTCGGCGGGTTGCTGAGTCTATGATACTGTGATTCACTCAAATTTTTTTTTATTCGTTCATGGGATGTGGGCGTCGCTGGCGAGGCCGGCATTTATTGCCCATCCCTAATTGCCCTTGAGAAGGTGGTGGTGAGCCGCCTTCTTGAACCGCTGCAGTCCGTGTGGTGACGGTTCTCCCACAGTGCTGTTAGGAAGGGAGTTCCAGGATTTTGACCCAGCGACAATGAAGGAACGGCGATATATTTCCAAGTCGGGATGGTGTGTGACTTGGAGGGGAACGTGCAGGTGGTGTTGTTCCCATGCGCCTGCTGCTCTTGTCCTTCTAGGTGGTAGAGTTCGCAGGTTTGGGAGGTGCTGTCGAAGAAGCCTTGGTGAGTTGCTGCAGTGCATCCTGTGGATGGTGCACACTGCAGCCACTGTGCGCCGGTGGTGAAGGGAGTGAATGTTTAGGGTGGTGGATGGGGTGCCAATCAAGCAGCCTGCTTTGTCCTGGATGGCGTTGAGCTTCTTGAGTGTTGTTGGAGCTGCGCTCATCCAGGCAAGTGGAGAGTATTCCATCACACTCCTGACTTGTGCCTTGTAGATAGTTGAGAGGCTTTGGGGAGTCAGGAGGTGAGTCACTCGCCGCAGAATACCCAGCCTCTGACCTGCTCATGTAACCACTGCATTTATGTGGCTGGTCTAGTTAAGTTTCTGGTCAATGGTGACCTCCAGGATGTTGAGGGTGGGGGATTCGGCGATGGTAATGTCATTGAATGTCAAGGGGAGGTGGTTAGACTCTCTCTTGTTGGAGATGGTCATTGCCTGGCACTTGTCTGGCCTGAATGTTACTTGCCAGTTGTCAGCCCAAGCCTGGATGTTGTCCAGGTCTTGCTGCATGTGGGCTCGGACTGCTTCATTATCTGAGGGCTTGTGAATGGAACTGAACGTTGTGCAGTCATCAGCGAACATCCCCATTTCTGACCTTATGATGGAGGGAAGGTCATTGATGAAGCAGCTGAAGATGGTTGGGCCTAGGACACTGCCCTGAGGAACTCCTGCAGCAATGTCCTGGGGCTGAGATGATTGGCCTCCAACAACCACTACCATCTTCCTTTGTGCTAGGTATGACTCCAACCACTGGAGAGTTTTCCCCCTGATTCCCATTGACTTCAATTTTACTAGGGCTCCTTGGTGCCACACTCGGTCAAATGCTGCCTTGATGTCAAGAGCAGTCACTCTCACCTCACCTCTGGAATTCAGCTCTTTTGTCCATGTTTGGACCAAGGCTGTAATGAGGTCTGGAGCCGAGTGGTCCTGGCGGAACCCAAACTGAGCATCGGTGAGCAGGTTATTGGTGAGTAAGTGCCGCTTGATAGCACTGTCGACGACACCTTCCATCACTTTGCTGATGATTGAGAGTAGACTGATGGGGCAGTAATTGGCCGGATTGGATTTGTCCTGCTTGTTGTGGACAGGACATACCTGGGCAACTTTCCACATTGTCGGGTAGATGCCAGTGTTGTTGCTGTACTGGAACAGTTTGGCTAGAGGCGCAGCTAGTTCTGGAGCACAAGGTTTCAGCACTACAGCTGGGATGTAGATTTCTTTCACATAATAACATCTTGCAATCCAGTATATGAGTAATTTGAGACCTGACGTGTGGCGAGTGTAACAGGCTCGGGAGGAACAGGTGACCTTGGACCTCTGGTTCCCAAAGCTCTCCCCCACTGGGGATTTTCCTCACCTCATGTCTGGGTCTGTTGGAGACTCAGTGATAGAGATTGATGGCTGTGATTAGTCAACGAATCCCATTATTGTTGTATCATGGGCCTACCAGGATGGTAGAAAGCGAACTAGACCCACATTGGTCTATTTTTGCCAAGCAAGTCCTATGTCAGATGGAATCTAATGGGAGGTGTTGCATTTTGAGAGGAAACATACACTAAATGGTAAAATTTTAAATGGGTCGAGGAGCAGAGAGATTTAGGAGTTCAGATAGACTAATCTTCAAAGGTCGGAGAACAAGTTGATAAAGCTGGAAAAAAGCACGTGGGATCCTCGGTTTTACAAGTCAGGGTGTGGAGCATAAATGAAACTTGTAACAAGCCACTGGTTCGGCCGCAGTTAGAACACTGGCCAAGGTCTTGCTGTAGCGAGACACCTCAGGACTTGCACCGTCAGTTCGAGCTATTCCTGCCCCCTTCAGCTCAGACATTTGTTGCTCTGTAAGCTGCTGGGAGTGCGAGCTGATAACAGAGTGGTGAGGGTAATGCAGCATCTGGGGGCCTTGGTAAACGACAGGACCAACAGTGTATCTCCTTAATCGATGAGATTTAAGGATTGAGAAGGAAACAGAGGAACGACAGAGAAGGAAACAGGGTGAATTAGATTCAAATCAGGTACGGAAAGAGAAATAAAAAGAGGGAAAGAAAGATTGGATTAAGAGAGAGAAAGAGAAAAAAGAGACAGAAAGGAAAGTAAGAAAAAAAAGTTTTTCCAGCAGGATTTGGCCCAATGTGACCAGTTTTGGGCATCTTACTTTCGGAAGGATGTCAAGGCCACGCAGAGTGTGCTTAAAAGAGTCACTCGGATGATCACAAAGGTGAGAGGCTTTAGTTACGAGGAGAGGCCGGAGAAACGGGCTCTTTTCATTGGAACAGAGCAGGTCAAGAGGAGACCTGATATAGAGGCACTGAAAATGAAAGCTAATTCCATTGGTCCGTGAGTCAGTAACTAGAGGGAATAAATTTCTGATCATCATTATAAAAAAGGGACGGCTCCTGACATGGGATCACCTCCCAGAGAAAGTGGTGGAAGCAGAATCCATATCTTACATTCAATATAACAAATATACAAATACCTCAAAGCTCAAAATGCTTGCCACTTCAAAGAAAGAACTTGCATTTATATATCGCCTTTCACGGCCTCAGGACATCCCAAAGGACTTTACAGATTGTGGAATACTTTTGAAGTGTAGTCACTGTTGTAATGTGGGAAATGCGGCAGTTAATTAGTGCACAGCAAGATCCCACAAACAGCAATGAACGGATAATCTATTTTTAAGTGATGTTGGTTGAGGGATAAATATTGGCCCAGGACACCGGGGAGAACTCCCCTGCCCTTCTTTGAGATAGTGGCCTTCGGATCTTTTCCTTCCACCCGAGAGGGCAGACGGGGGACTCGGTCTCATCCGAAAGACGGCACCTCCGACAGTGCAGCACTCCCCCCAGTCCCACACTGGGAGCGTTGGCCTGGATTATGTGCGCAAATCTCTGGAGTGGGACCTGAACTCAGGACCTTCTAGCTCAGAGGAGGGAGTGTTACCCACTGAACCAGAACTCAGCAATAAATAGTAAACACTTGAAAAAGAAAGAAAATTTAAAAGAGCATGGGGAAGGGGCAAGGAAATGGGAATAAGTGCTTGGCTCTTTCAGAGAAGCAGCACCAGCCAGCTGGGCCGAATGGCCTCCTTTTGTGCTATAAAATTCGATGCACTGTGTGCCTTCACCTGGATTTTTCACAGTAACCAATCTATAAAACGTCACAAGTTATTGCTTCAATTACGGACAGGAAAGAATTTGACGATTTGGAGCGGGCGACCGCGCTTTGGAGACTATCCCTAACCCTGGGGCTCCTCCACCGCCGCGGTTTCCAGGCTCCCCCCCCCCTCCCCTCCCCTCTCCCCTCTCCTCCTCCACACGAACTCCCATCAAAACAACCTCCGGGAGTGTGTGTTGTGTGTGTTTTAGGTTTCGAAACTTTTTTTTTTGTTTTAAACCAGGGTCGGGGATCGCGATCCTCTCAACCGCGTTAACGGGCGGGGGGGGATCAGAACGCCTGGGGGGGGGGGGGTTGGAAGGGGTGGCGGGGGGGGGAGTGGGGGGATCAGAACGCCTGGGGGGGGGGGGGGGAGTGGGGGGATCAGAACGCCGCCGCCTTCGGAGCATTCACAAGCCGAGCCGTGCGCTCGAAATCGCGGCTGCATCATCTCCGGAGGAGCCGGGGGGTCCGGCCCTCTGCACGGGGCCGCCTTGAAACCGATCATCCACGATCCATGTTAGTTTCGTCCCTACGCTTTGAAACTGACGAGGGGAGGGAGAGGTTTCCATGTTGTGAGCGAGCGCCTGAACCGCGCTTTCTCCCTCTCCTCCCCGGTCAATTAAAAAAAAAATTATATATATATTTATTTTATTTTTTTTTGGGGGGGGGGGGGGGGGAGAGGGAGAAATACATTTTAAATAAAAGAAGATTTAGCTCATGGACAACCCGTCCATAATCACCCAAGTCAGCAAAGAGGAGGCGAACACCCCGCTGCGAGAGAAAGGTAACAATTTAGTTACATTGTAACTAACACGGCAACATTGTATCTTTTCCCACCATCCCCCATTGTTGTGGTTTAAACGTCGAAACTTTGTATCAAACTCAACCGCAACATTGTTGCGATCTCCCCCCCCCCCCCCCCGGGCCAGGGTTACGATTCCTCCGCTCTTTCTCACTCTGTGGTTTTCCCCATCTCCTGTTTGTTTATTTTTAATTCCCGTTTGAAATATTTTTTTTGTGTGTGTGTGTGGTTTCGGGTTTTTTTTAATCGGTTCTGGTTCTGATCAAAAGAGGGGCTTTTTTAAAAAAGAAGTCCATTTTTTTAAAATAAGTCGTGTTGTCTTCTCTGGTCGGTGATTTTAACCTTCCCTTTCTTGTCCCGTTCCCCCCCCCCCACGAGAACCGAGAGAGAAAAAACCACCACCCCACAAAACAAGTTCTTCCTCTGACGGGAACGGAGCTAAACTCTGGGCGGGAGGTTTGTTTGTTTAAACAGATTCGTTTGTTTTTAAATGTCAACATTTTAAACAATCTTCTCCCCACCCTCAGTAAGAGTTGGGATTGCATCAGTTAGTAATCAGATTGGATGGGGTTTTTTTTTTAGTGTGAAGAGAGCGGGTGCCATGTTTTTTATGGAACTTGGGTGGTGGGTGTGTCTGTGTATGTGTTTTTGAGTCTTGTTGTGTTGGACTGGAGAGGAGAGGAGAGGGGAGGAGCTCTACCGTTTGTGGTTGAGTGTCGATGACCCCGCCTCATTCACTCTCCTAAACATCCCTTTCCCCCTTCAGTGCCTGGCTTTTTCAAAACTGGGAATCCCCTAAGAGGTCCCTACCATCTCCCGTGGGTTTGTTCCATTTACCAGTAATCTTGCCCCATACCAATGAAGAGTGTTTTTGTTCATTGATTTTTGTTTTCTTTCGGGTAGTTGACACCGTCTTTGGGAAGCTGGTGGGAGGGAGGGGGAGAGCAGGAGTCTGCCAATATGTGTAAGGGGGTGAAGGCTCCCTGAGTGTTGCCTCCTGCCCAGCCCAGGCCCCAGACTGAGGTACACTACCACACCCTGGCTGAAATCAGATCATTGAGCAGAGATCAGAGAATCTCTGAACTTCCTGGTCTCTCCGGCTTGGTATCACACCTGACAGTTAGTTCAGTGCTTGAATGCACTGAATCAGTCCGTCTTTTGTGTGAACCTTGGTGTGCACAACATTGCTTTTAACCACTCCATGAGGTTTCTTGGTTTGTTTTTTTTAAACTGTGGCTGGTTGCAGAGTTTAGCCCCAAGCCCTGTTCACCCATCACCCCCTGTGCTCGCTGACCGACATTGGTTCCTTGTCCGGGAACACCTTGATTTTATAATTCTTACCCTTGTCTTCAATCCCTCCAGGATATCGCCCCCCCTCTCTATCTCTGTTACCTCCGAGATCTCTGCGCTCCTCCAATTCTGGCCTCTTGTGCATCCCCAAACTTCCTTCACCCCTCCATTGGTGGCCGTGCCTTCAGCTGTCCAGGCCCTGAGTTTTGGAATTCCCTCCTGGAACCTCTCCGCCTCTCTCTTCTCCTCCTTTTAAAACCTCCCTCTTTGACCAAACTTTTGGTCACCTGTCCTAATATCTCCTTGTGTGGTTTGCTGACAGTTATTTTTAACCTCACACCCCTGTGAAGGGCCTTGGGATGTTTCTCTACATTAAAGGTGCTATATAAATGCAAGCTGTTGTTTTAAGGCTCCATGTGGTTGAAAGTACAAACCAGAAAGTCTCGTGGTTGGTTTCTGGTCCCCGCTGAGTTTGCTGATCTCTGGCGTAACGGCAGGTTTGGGAGCGAGAGTTGGCCTCAGTGCCTCTGGGCCAGGGAGGGGGGAGAAATCAGCCAGGATTCCTGTTGCTGATCACTGTCCAATGACACCCCCCGCCCGGAAAATAGACTTTTGGTAGATGTTAAGTAAAGTCACGTTTCGGGCTGAGTGGTGCTGCTTCCGTGGTTGAATATCCTGCTTATATTCACTGCCTGACCTTACCCATCGAGTGGTGATTTGGGTGAGGTGTTGGAGGTGTGCTGCCACCTGGTGGAGCTGTGCCCAGCGAGGAGAAACTTTTTTTGAATATATTCATTCTCGGGGTGTGGGCATCGCTGGTGAGGCCGGCATTTATTGCCCATCCCGAGTTGCCCCTTGAGAAGGTGGTGGTGAGCTGCTGCCTTGAACCGCTGCAGTCCGTGTGGTGAAGGTTCTCCCACGGTGCTAGTTAGCGAGCGGCTAACCCCTGAGCGGCCACTTTAGAGGGCAGTTAAGAGTCAACCATGTTGGTGCAGGACTGGAGTCACGTATAGGCCCAGACTGGGTAAGGACGGCAGGTTTCCTTCCCTAGAGGATATGGGTGAGCTGTGGTACTAGAGGACTGGGTTAAAGGGAAGGCTGCAAAAATTTGTGTTGTTCAGCTTTAAAAGGAAGTAATTCATAGAATCGTAGAATGATACAGCACAGAAGGAGGCCATTCGGCCCATCGTTCCCGTGCTGGCTCTTTGAAAGAGCAATTCAGCAAGTCCCATTCTCCTTTTTCCCTTCAAGTATTTATCCAATTCCCTTTTGAAAGTTATTATTGAATCTGCTTCCACCGCCCTTTCAGGCAGCGCATTCCAGATCATCACAACTCACTGTGTAAAAAAAATTCTCCTCATCTCCCGGGATCAATCCAGCTGTTTGTAGCATCATCATTATTACACTCTCCAATCAGGAGAAGGGAATGCCGGAAGTTCCTAATCCATGCCCAGTACCACATTAGGACAGTCAGCATTCTTACCAGCACAATGTCTCACATGCAGGAGAGCATCCCGCTGGTACACTGTATATTGTGTACCCATTAGTACCCCCATAGCTCACAGAGTCACACATAGGGCCAGGACAGACAGTTGGTGCATCAATACTGGGAAGAGGGCAGTGCTGGACTCATTTATTGGCACCAACAAACAGACCTGTACCCACCAGTACTGTACCCCAGTGTTATACAGTGACAGACCTGTACCCACCAGTACTGTACCCGTGTTATACAGTGACAGACCTGTACCCACCAGTACTGTACCCCAGTGTTATACAGTGACAGACCTGTACCCACCAGTACTGGACCCCAGTGTTATACAGTGACAGACCTGTACCCACCAGTACTGTACCCCAGTGTTATACAGTGACAGACCTGTACCCACCAGTACTGTACCCCAGTGTTATACAGAGACAGACCTGTACCCACCAGTACTGTACCCCAGTGTTATACAGTGACAGACCTGTACCCACCAGTACTGTACCCCAGTGTTATACAGTGACAGACCTGTACCCACCAGTACTGTACCCCAGTGTTATACAGTGACAGACCTGTACCCACCAGTACTGTACCCCAGTGTTATACAGTGACAGACCTGTACCCACCAGTACTGTACCCCAGTGTTATACAGTGACAGACCTGTACCCCAGTGTTATACAGTGACCTGTATAGACTGATCCTTCATCCTGGTGTTTTATGGTTCCATTTGTTCCCTCCAGACCCAAGTTTGGACTGATATGATCTGAATGATGCTGGGCGTTCCTCACAATTTGTAAATTTCACACACGTTCAATGCAGTGAGAAATGGACATTTGTCAATGGGACCCTAGGAACAGGAGGAGGCCATTC
Organism: Heptranchias perlo; assembly: GCF_035084215.1. Taxonomy (NCBI): domain Eukaryota; kingdom Metazoa; phylum Chordata; class Chondrichthyes; order Hexanchiformes; family Hexanchidae; genus Heptranchias; species Heptranchias perlo. The sequence continues at coordinate 5,841,624 of NC_090331.1, forward strand.
AGCCCCTTGAGCCTGTTCTGCCATTCAATTGGATCATGGCTGACCTGTATCTTAACTCCATTTACCCGCCTTGGTTCCCTAACCCTTAATCCCCTTAACTAACAAAAATCGATCAATCTCAGTTTTGAAATTTTCAATTGACCCCCAGCCCCAACAGCTTTTTGGGGGAGAGAGTTCCAGATTCCCACTCCCCTTTGTGTGAAGAAGTGCTTCCTGACATCACCCCTGAACGGCCTGGCTCTAATTTTAAGGTTCTGCCCCCTTGTTCTGGACTCCCCCCACCAGAGGAAATAGTTTCTCTCTATCGACCCGATCAAATCCTTTAATCATCTTAAACACCTCGATTAGATCACCCCTTAATCTTTTATACGCGAGGGAATACAAGTCTAGTCCGTGTAACCTGTCCTCATAATTTAACCCTTTCAGCCCCGGTATCATTCTGGTGAATCTGCGCTGCACCCCCTCCAAGGCCAATATATCCTTCCTGAGGTGCGGTGCCCAGAACTGAACCCAGTCTCCAGATGGAAAGGGAGATTAGGCTGGGTGGCTCATTTTTGGCCGGCGCGGACACGATGGGCCGAATGGCCTCCTCCTGTGCTGTAAATTTTCTATGATTCTATGGGGTCAAACCAGAGCTTTATATGACTGAAGCATAACTGGTGCCCTGAACATGCACCTTTCCAAATGACTGACCTCCTAGTGACGGGAGTCTGCAGTGATCAGTGTAGCATTGAGTGTGTTATGTGGAAACATCAGAGGCAAAAGTGGAAAGTGTCTGATTTCGCGCTGAGCTTGATTCTGATGCTGACCCCCGTTGACCAGGGTCATTTGGTGGTACAGTCTCATTGGGGGTCTGCTCTTGGTCCAGAGGGACTGGTTTCCACGGCAATGCATGAGTCCATTTTTGTCTGCTTTCTATCTTTGCATACGTACAGTACACATTGAGTACAAAGAAAAACATTGCTCCCGTCTGATCCTGTATGTGAGTGCTTCTGTGTATCGATAACCCCTGTGCCTGGACTGTTCACCCTGTGCAGATGAAATGATAAAGTGAGCTTGTCACAGAAACTGTGATGGAGGAGTGGCTCCATTAAAGGGATGGTAACTCTGGCTAAGCTTTTAAAGCTTGCTCAGCAATTTGAAAATATCTCTTTCTGTTTCACTGGGAGTGATTGATAGGAGCTTTACTCTGTATGGAGCCCTGTACCTGCCCTGGGAGTGTTTGATGGGACAGTGTAGAGGGAGCTTTACTCTGTATCTAACCCGTGCTGTACCTGCCCGGGGAGTGTTTGATGGGACAGTGTAGAGGGAGCTTTACTCTGTATCTAACCCGTGCTGTACCTGCCCCTGGGAGTGTTTGATGGGACAGTGTAGAGTGAGCTTTACTCTGTATCTAACCCGTGCTGTACCTGCCCTGGGAGTGTTTGATGGGACAGTGTAGAGGGAGCTTTACTCTGTATCTAACCCGTGCTGTACCTGCCCTGGGAGTGTTTGATGGGACAGTGTAGAGGGAGTTTTTGAAAGTTATTATTGAATCTACTTCCACTGCCCTTTCAGGCAGTGCATTCCAGATCATAACAACTCGCTGTGTTTTTAAAAAAAGTCTCCATCTCCCCTCTGGTTCTATTGTGTCGGAACTCACTACCACGTGGAGTAGTTGGGGGGAATAACATGGATACATTTAGGGGGAAGCTCGATAAGAGGGAGAAAGGATCTGTTGATAGGGTGAGATGAAGTAGGGAGGGAGGAGGCTCGTGTGGAAACACCGGCATGGACCTGTTGGGCCGAATGGCCTGTTTCTGTGCTGTAAATTTGCCCAGTCCTGTCCCCACCTCCTGCCTGCACACTTTCCAGCAAGAATCGCTAGATAGGGATCAGCAGCAGGAGTCCTGGATAATGTATCCCCCCTCCCCCCAAACCACCACCACCACCACCTGATCCAAGGATACTGAGGTCAATTGTAACAACAACAACTTGCATTTATATAGCGCCTTTAATGTAACAAAACATCCCCAGGGTGCTTCACAGGAACGATTATCAAACAAAATTTGATACTGAGCCACCTAAGATATTAGGACAGGTGACCAAAAGCTTGGTCAAAAAGGTAGGTTTTAAGGAGGCGAGAGAGTTTTTAGGGAGGGAATTGCAGAGCTTTTCAGAAATAGTTGTAGGCAGTGATGGGGGAGGAGAGACTCTTCCCGAATGCACTAGAGACTCTCCTCATCCATATCTGTTTTGCACGTTGCAGGATTTCTATCGTCCCTTTCACCACCTCAGGACGTCCCAAAGCGCTTTACAGCCAAAGAAATACTTTTGAAGTGTTGCCGCTGTTGTAATGTAGGAAAACACGGCGGCCAGTCTGCGCACAGCAAGATCCCACACAAACAGCAATGAGATAATGAGCGGATCATCTGTTTTGGCAGCGTTGATTGAGGTGTAAATATTGGCCATGGCACCCGGGAGAACTCCCCTGGATGACCATAATGCTCGCAAGGGGTTGGGGGGTGGGTGGGGGGAGATGGGCGATCCTGAAATGGCTCCTTTCCGAGGCCGTTGGCTGTGAGTGACTGAGCCTGTCTTATCCAGGCCGATAAGCGCTTCCGCCGTAAGCAGATAAGCCCCCAGTATAGATCCACGCGAGTCGCCTTTGTGCTCGGTTTACTCACAAATCCTGATCCCTTTTATAATCCCGGTCTGAGCAGGACAGCAAAGCTGCTGGGAAAACTGTCTGTCAGCTGTGGCTCAGCGTGAGGCACTCTCACCACCTGAGTCAGAAGGTCGTGAGTTCAAGACCCGCACCAGGGACCTGAGCACAGAATCCAGGCCGACACTCCCAGTGCCAGTACTGAGGGAGCGCTGCACTGTCTGAGGTGCCGTCTTTCGGATGAGTCGTTAAACTGAAGCCCCGTCTGCCCTCTCGGGTGGACGTAGAGGATCCCACGGCTACTATTTCGAAGAAGAGCAGGGGTGAGTTCTCCCCCGTGTCCTGCGCCAGTATTTAATCCCTTGACCAATGTCACTAAAAAACAGATTATCTGGTCATTATCCCATTGCTGTTTGTGGGATCTTGCTGTGCACAAATTGGCTGCCGCGTTTCCTACATAACAACAGTGACTACACTTCAGAAGTACTTCATTGGCTGTGAAGCGCTTTGGGACGTCCTGAGGTTGTGAAAGGCGCTGTATAAATGCAAGTTATTTTTAGTTACAAAGTTTTAAATGGGGATGGGTGGGGAAACTTTGTGATCCGGTGTTGAGTGCAGGAGCCTGTGTACCTGAGTGACCGGATGACCCACTCGCTTTCCGACGGCACAGCTCAACACTCGTGATTCCCTTACCCTGCTCCTCTCGCTCCTCCTCCTTGGAATCATAGAATCGTACAGCACAGGAGGAGGCCGTTCGGCCCGTCGTGCCTGTGCCGGCTCTTTGAAAGAGCTATCCAATTAGTCCCATTCCCCCCTGCTCTTTCCCCTATAAATCTTTCCTTTTCAAGTATTTATCCAATTCCCTTTTGAAAGTTATGATTGAATCTGCTTCCACCGCCCTTTCAGGCAGCGCATTCCAGATCATAACAACTCGCTGTGTAAAAAAAAATTCTCCTCATCTCCCCCTCTGGCTCTTTTGCCAATCGCCTTAAATCTGTGTCCTCTGGTTACCGACCCTCCTGCCACTGGAAACCGTTTCTCCTTATTTACTCTGACAAAACCCCTCATAAGTATGGTGCCCTTTTCTGCCTTGTTGGGGCACTGGGCCCTATCCTTGCTTCCTCAGTAAGAAAGGAGCTCCTGACCGAGAGGAGTATTTCTCACGGACCCTGAGAGATGAGTACCACGGAACAGTCCTGTAAGAGTCAGTGAAACCTCTTTATAATCCCCATCAGCTTGAGTTCATCCAAAACTCCACTGCCCGTATCCTAAATTGCATCAAGTCCCGTTCACCCATCGCCCCCTGTGCTCGCTGACCGACATCGGCTCCCGGTCCGGGAACGCCTCGATTTTAAAATTCTCATCCTGGTGTTCAAATCCCTCCACGGGCCCTCCCTATCTCTGTACCCTCCTCCAGCCCTACAACCCTCCGAGATCTCGGCGCTCCTCCAATTCTGGCCTCTTGCACATCCCCCCCCCCCGATTTTCACCTCCCGCCATTGGCGGCCGTGCCTTCAGCTGCCTCGGCCCCAAGCTCTGGAATTCCCCCCCTGAACCTCTCCGCCTCTCTCTCCTCCTTTAAGACGCTCCTTAAAACCTACCTCTTTGACCTCTTTATGTGGCTCGGTGTGAAGTTTTGTTTGAAAATCGCTCCTGTGAAGCACCTTGGGACGTTTTACTGTGTTAAAGGCGCTATATAAATGCAAGTTGTTGCCGCCCATTCCAGCAGGGAATCAGAAGTAGGATCCCTGGATGATTCCCCCCGACCCCCCCCCTCAAAGCCTGGGGACACTGAAGCTGTGTTTAGTACCTCTTGCAGCCACTGAGGAGGAGAGCAGCTAACTGGGCACAGACCACAATCGATGAGGCAGGAATGTGAGCACAGCAAGAGCTTGCAACTAATGCCCTCCAGTTCACCTGAGGTCGAAGACCCTTCCTCGGTGCAGTGAGCCCCTGGGGGTTTGCACCTTTCTGCGTCGGGACTGGAAACCCCCGAAGGGGAACCCCCCCTCCCCTCCTGCATAGGCACTACTGCAACAGGAAGCTGGCGAGGGAGCGGAGGGTCAGGCTCGGAGGGAGGGAGGGAGGGAGGGAGCGGAGGGTCAGGCTCCGAGGGAGGGAGCAGGAAGCCCTGAGGGAGGGACGTGTCCGTTAGCTGTTGACAGGCACGGAAACGGTGGAGGCAGCAGCTTCCTGTACACAAACCCGCTGCCACTTTCAGGCTGCAGATCAGCCCCCACCCCCCGGCTTCAGAGCTCGTGCTGGGGTAACAACAACAACTCTCAGTTATATCGTACCTTTTAATGTAGCCAAACGTCCCGAGGCCCTTTTACAGGAGCGTAAATCAGACAAAATTAGACACTGATCCACATAAGGAGATATTCGGACAGGCGAAGAAAAGCTTAGCAAGAGGGAGGTTTTAAGGAGCATCTTAAAGGAGGAGAGAGAGGGTAGAGGTGGAGCAGTTTAGGGAGGGAATTCCAGAGCTTAGGGTCTAGGCTACAGTGGCGGGGTGGAGGGCAGGGGGCCGTGGGGGGGTGGGTGAGGTTTTTGCGCTGTCCGGCTGAACTGAGAAACTTCCAGCGACACAATTACAGATTGTGTCCTTTCAAACCGAGGCTGTCTCGAGAGAGCAATGTGGCTCTGGGGCGGGGGTCCGCCGGGGCGGGGGTCTGCCGGGGCGGGGGTCCGGTGGATACATGAAAACAACACATAATTCAGTGCTGGTTTGCACTATATTGGCAAACATAGGAACAGGAGGAGGCCATTCAGCCCCTCGAGCCTGTTCCGCCATTCAATTAGATCACGGCTGATCTGCATCTTAATGCTATTTACCCGCCTTGGATCCCTAACCCTTAATACCCTTACCCAAAAAAAAAATCTAGCGATCTCAGTTTTGAAATTTTCAATTGACCCCCAGCCTCAACAGCTTTTTGGGGGAGAGAGTTCCAGATTTCCACTCCCCTTTGTGTGAAGAAGAGCTTCCTGACATCACCCCGAACGGCCTGGCTCTAATTTTAAGATTATGCCCCCTGAGGCACATTATTACAGCTTTATTCTGTATCTAACCCGTGCTGTACCTGCCCTGGGAGTGTTTGATGGGACAGTGTAGAGGGAGCTTTACTCTGGTGTCAGCCGTGGCTCAGTGGGTCGCTCTCTCTTGCCTCCTGAGTCAGAAGGTCGTGGGTTCGAGTCCCACTCCAGAGACCTGAACACATAATCCAGGCCGACGCTCCCAGTGCCAGTACTGAGGGAGTGCTGCACTGTCGGAGGTGCCGTCTTTCGGAAGAGACGTTAAACTGAGTGTAGCGGGAGCTTTACTTGGGATCGATGCTGAGTTCACTGACCTTGACTGGGGCAGCAGTCGCCCTGGACTAGAATAATCAGCCCCGCTGTTGATCACTCCCCCAACAAAGTGGACGCCTGGTGTGGACAGGACTGGGTTCTGGTCGTCCTGCCCCTCGCCCCCCCCCAGTGCCCCCCATGAACGAATAGCCTCGGCATTCATGCCCAAGCTCGTTCATGAGGAATGTTTACTCGGGGGTGGGGACCGGCCCCATGGAACAAGAGATAAGGCATCTTCAGGAGGGGAGGAAAGCAAATTAATGATGGGGAAAACAAAACAAATTAAAGCAAGAACTTGCATTTATATAGTGCCTTTCACAACCTCAGGACGTCCCAAAGCTCTTTACAACCAATGAAGTACTTTTTTGAAGTGTAGCCACTGTTGTAATGTAGGAAACGCGGCAGCCAATTTGCGCACAGCAAGATCCCACAAACAGCAATGTGATAAATGACCAGATAATTTTTTTTAAGTGATGTTGGTTGAGGGATAAATATTGGCCCCAGGACACCGGGGAGAACTCCCCCTGCTGCTCTTTGAAATAGCCCCCGTGGCATCGTTTACATCCACCTGAGGGGGGCAGACGGGGCCTCCCTCCCATCCGAAAGGCAGCACCTCTGACGGTGCAGCATTCCCTCAGGACTGGGAGTGTCGGCCTGGATTACGGGCTCGGGTCTCTGGAGTGGGGGCTCGAACCCCCAGAGGCGAGAGTGCTACCCGCTGGCGTCACATGCCACAAGTTTGGGTTCAGGCGGAGGGCACGGCCTTAAGAGTTGTGGCTCGGGCGCACCTCTGCCTGTTTTTGGTATCGCACCAGAGGCAGTGCGGTGCTGGTTACCGTGTGTTCCGGGTGAGATGGCGGGGAGGGGGAGGGGGAGGGGGAGGGGGGTGGGGTTGGTCGCGTTCCCCTGCTTGGGCTGGCCTGGCACTTCCTGTCTCTAACCCCACCACCTCGGACGCCTCTCGCTTTCAGGCACACTGACTGTCTCCGGCAAGAAGCCCCGCAGACGCAGTATTGTCCACGCCCTCTTCTGCTGCCTCTCCAGAAACGACGACGATGGTGACCAGAGCTCGGTCGTCGTCAGCAGCAACAACAACGCCTCGCTGTTGGCAGATGGGAAAGGCAACGCCTCCAAGGTAGGAGGCACGTTGACCCCCGGGGAGGGAGGGAGGGAGGGAGGGAGGGAGCGAGGGGCAACTGCCCTGCTTTACAGTGCAGGTTTGGAGCAGGATCAGATTTGGCTGAATTCAGACTGGGGATGGGGGGGGGAGGGGAATAGGAGGGGGGTGGGGGGAGACGGGAGGCGGAAGTGGGAGGGAAAACAGGAGGGGGAGGGTGGTGGGGAGATGACGTTGGGGGGAGACGGTCCATTCTGACTAACCCCCACAGCATTACACCCACACTGTCCCAGCTGTCTTGCGCAGGAAAAGACCAGCTGTTCCACCAAGCTTGCCCCACACTCGTGATGGCCGGAGCATCCTGACTGGACACTGTCCCCGCCCCCCCACCCCCCCTCCTCATCTCCCCCCGCCCCTGCAGCCATGTAATCTCCTGGGAGAGGCAAAAAAAAACAGATAATGACAATTATAATAAGGAAAAAATACTCTGGAAATTCCTCTCCGATCCCCTCAGGCGATGGAACCCAGTCCAGGAGATCACACGGACCGAGTGTTATCTATAAAGACACTTCCCTTCTATATGATGCGATCTGTGCCCCAGTCAGGCACCGGTCCAGCTCCCTCTTGAGGGTGAGCAGAGAGTCGGCACCGACCACACCGGCCGGCAACACATTCCAGAGACTCACTGCTCTCCGGGGAAAGGAGAACCTCCCAACATCCAGACTATTCCTGCTCTTCCATAGTTTAAACTCCTGACCCCCGGTCCTCCCCAATCTGTTAAACTGGAATAATCTCTCAACGGGGACTCGATCCAGCCCTTTAATTATTTTACAGACCTCTATCAGGTTGCCTGTAAGTCTACGCTGCTCTTAAGACCATAAGAGATAGGAGCAGGAGTAGGCCATTCGGCCCCTCGAGCTTGCTCCGCCATTTAATGAGATCATGGCTGATCTGATTTGTTTACCTCAACTCCACTTTCCTGCCCTTTCCCCATATCCTTTGACTCCCTTGCTGATCAAAAATTTGTCTAACTCGGCCTTGAATGGATTCAATGACTCAGCCTCCACCGCTCTTTGGGGTAAAGAATTCCAAAGGTTCACGACCCTCTGGGAGAAGAAATTCCTCCTAATTTCCGCCTTAAACGGGCGACCCCTTATTCTGAGACTATGCCCCCTAGTTTTAGATTCCCCCATGAGGGGTAACATCCTCTCAGCATCTACCCTATCGAGTCCCCTCAGAATCTTGTATGTTTCAATAAGATCTCCTCTCATTCTTCTAAACTCCAATGAGTATAGACCCAACCTGTTCAATCTTTCCTCATAAGACAACCCTTCCATACTCGGAATCAACCTAGTGAACCTTCTCTGAACTGCCTCCAATGCAAGTATGTCCTTCCTTAAATAAGGGCACCGGAACTGTACGCAGTACTCCAGATGTGGTCTCACCAGCACCCTGTACAGTTGTAGCATGACTTCCCTGCTTTTATACTCCATCCCCCTGGAAATAAAGGCCAATATTCTGTTTGCCTTCTGGATTACCTGCTGCACTTGCATATTGACTTTTTGTGTTTCATGTATAAGGACACCCAGATCCCTCTGTACCGCAGCATTTTGTAGTATTTCTCCATTCAAATAATACTTTGCTTTTTTATTTTTCCTCCCAAAATGGATGACTTCACATTTTTCCACATTATATTCCATCTTCCAAATTTTTGCCCATTCGCTTAACCTGTCAATATCCCTTTGCAGACACTTTGTGTCCTCCTCACAACTTGCTTTTCCATCTATCTTTGTATCAGCAGCAAATATGGCCACAAGACACTCTGTTCCTTCATCCAAGTCACTGATATATACTGTAAATAGTTGAGGCCCCAGCACTGAGCCCTGCGGCACCCCACAAGTTACAGATTCCCATTTTGAAAATGACCCTTTTATCCCGACTCTTTGTTTTCTGTTAGTTAGCCAATCCTCTATCCATGCCAGTATATTACCCCCAACACCATGAGCTCTTATCTTGTGCAGTAATCTTTTATGTGGCACCTTATCGAATGCCTTTTGGAAGTCCAAATACACTGCATCCATTGGTTCCCCTTTATCCACCCTGCCCGTTACCTCCTCAAAGAACTCTAATAAATTTGTCAGATATGATTTTCCCTTTCATAAAACCATGTTGACTCTGCTTGATTGTATTATGAGTCTCCAAATGTCCTGCTACTACTTCCTTAATAATGGATTCTAGCATTTTCCCAATGACAGATGTTGGGCTAACTGGTCTATAGTTACCTGCTTTCTGTCTCACTCCCTTCTTGAATAGGGGTGTTGCGTTTGCGGTTTTCCAATCCGCTGGGACCTTTCCGGAATCTAGTGAATTCTGGAAGATTACAACGTAATCTTACGTAAGATTACAAAGTGAATAGACCAAGGTCCTTGAGCCTATCTGAGTAACTGAAGTTCTTTAAGTTGGAAATCTTTCTTGTAGCTCTCCCCTGGACCTCTTCCAAGGTCACTATATCGCCCACCATGTGAGGGGACCAAAACTGGGCACCTTACTCCAGATGGTTCCTTCTCAGGTTGGCAGGTTGTAACTAGTGGGGTGCTGCAAGGATCAGTGCTTGGGCCTCAGCTATTTGCAATCTACATTAATGACTTAGTTGAAGGGACTGAGTGTAATGCATCCAAGTTTGCTGACGATACAAAGCTAGATGGGAAAGTAAGCTGTGAGGAGGACACAGAGTCTGCAAAGGGATATAGACAGCTTAAGTGAGTGGATGAGAAGGTGGCAGATGGAGTTTAATGTGGGGAAATGTGAGGTTATTCACTTTGGTAGGAAGAATAGAAAAACAGAATATTTTTTAAATGGTGAGAAACTATTAAATGTTGGTGTTCAGAGAGACTTGGGTGTCCTCGTACAAGAAACACAAAAAGTTAGTATGCGGGTACAGCAAGCAATTAGGAAAGCAAATGGCATGTTGGCCTTTATTGCAAGGGGGTTGGAGTACAAGAGTAAGGCCGTCTTACTGCAATTGTACAGGGCTTTGGTGAGACCTCACCTGGAGTACTGTGTACAGTTTTGGTCTCCTTATCTAAGGAAGGATATACTTGCCTTAGAGGGGGTGCAATGAATGTTCACTAGATTGATTCCTGGGATGAGAGGGTTGTCCTACTAGGAGAGATTGACTCGAATAAGCCTATAACTCTCTGGAGTTTAGAAGAATGAGAGGTGATCTCATTGAAACATATAAGATTCTGAGAGGGTTTGACAGGGTAGATGCTGAGATTGTTTCCCTGGCTGGAGTGTCTAGAACTAGGGGACATAGTCTCAGGATAAGGGGTCGGCCATTCATAAGAACATAAGAAAGAAATAGGAGCAGGAGTAGGCCACATGGCCCCTCGAGCCTGCTCCGCCATTCAATCAGATCATGGCTGATCTTCAACCTCAACTCCACTTTCCCGCCCAATCCCCATATCCCTTGATTTCCCCCAGACTCCAGAAATCTATCGATCTCAGTCTTGAATGTACTCAACGACTCAGCATCCACAGCCCTCTGAGGTAGAGAATTCCAAAGATTCACAACCCTCTGAGTGAAGAAATTCCTCCTCATCTCAGTCCTAAATGTCCGACCCCTTATCCTGAGACTATGCCCCCCAGTTCAAGAACCGCCAGCCGTGGGCAACAACCTCTCAGCATCTACCCTGTCAAGCCCTCTCAGAATCTTCTGTTTCAATGAGATCACCTCTCATTCTTCTAAACTGCAGAGACTATAGGCCCATTCTACTCAACCTCTCCTCATAGGACAACCCTCTCTCCCAGGAATCAATCTAGTGAACCTTTGATACGCCCCTCTAAGGCAAGTATATCCTTCCTTCGGTAAGGAGACCAAAACTGTACACAGTGCTCCAGGTGAGGTCTCACCAAAGCCCTGTACAATAGTAAGACTGCCTTACTCTTGTACTCCAACCCCTTGCAATAAAGGCCAACATGCCATTTGCTTTCCTAATTGCTTGCTGTACCCACATACTAACTTTTTGTGTTTCTTGTACGAGGACACCCAAATCTCTCTGAACACCAACATTTAATAGTTTCTCACCATTTAAAAAAGATTCTGTTTTTCTATTCTTCCCACCAAAGTGAATAATCTCACATTTCCCCACATTATACTCCATCTGCCACCATCTCGTCCACTCACTTAACCTGTCTTTATCCCTTTGCAGACTCTGTGTCCTCCTCACAGCTTACTTTCCCACCTAGCTTTGTATCATCAGTAAACTTGGATACATTACACTCTGTCCCTTCATCTAAGTCATTAATATAGATTGTAAATAGCTAAGGCCCAAGCACTGATCCTTGCGGCACCCCACTAGTTACAGCCTGCCAACCTGAAAATGACCCATTTATCCCTACTCTCTGTTTTCTGTCCATTAACCAATCCTCTATCCATGCTAATATGTTACCCCCAACCCCATGAGCCCTTATCTTGTGTGACAACCTTTTATGTGGCACCTTATCGAATGCCTTTTGAAAATTCAAATATACGACATCCATTGGTTCCCCTTTATCTACCCTGCTAGTCACATCCTCAAAAAAACTCTAATCGATTTGACAAACACGATTTCCCTTTCATAAAACCATGCTGACTCTGCCTAATGATTTTCAAAGTGCCCTGTTGCCACTTCCTTAATAATGGATTCCAGCATTTTCCCGACGACTGTTGTCAGGCTAACTGGCCTGTAGTTCCCTGTTTTCTCTCTCCCTCCTTTCTTGAATAGCGGGGTTACATTTGCTACCTTCCAATTCACTGGGACTGTTCCAGAATCTAGAGAATTTTGAAGATCATAACCAATGCATCCACTATCTCTGCAGCCACCTCTTTTAGAACCCTCTGATGTAGGCCATCAGGGCCAGGGGATTTATCAGCTTTTAGTCCCATTAGTTTCTCAAGTACTTTTTCTCTACTGATAATTACTTTAAGTTCCTCACTCTCATTATCCCCTTGGTTCCCCACTATTTCTGGTATGAATTTTGTGTCTTCTACTGTGAAGACAGATTCAAAATATTTGTTTAACGCATCTGCCATTTCCTTATTCCCCATTATAATTTCTCCTGTCTCAGCCTCTAGGGGACCAACGTTTACTTTTGCTACTCCCTTCCCTTTTACATACTTGTAAAAGCTCTTACAATCTGTTTTTATATTTCTTGCTAGTTTACTTTCATATTCTATTTTCTCCCTCTCTATCAATTTTTGGTCATCTTTTGTTGGTTTCTAAAACTCTCCCAATCCCCAGGCTTATTACTCTTCTTGGCAACATTACAGGCCTCTTCTTTCAATCTAATATTATCCTTTAATTTCTTTCGTTAGCTACGGGTGGATCACTTTTCCCGTGTAGTTTTTATTTCTCAATGGAATGTATATTGGTTGAGAATATTGAAATATTTCTTTAAATGTTTGCCATTGCTTTTCAACCATCAAACCCTTTAATTTAATTTCCCAATCTACCATGACCAACTCTCCCCTCATACCTATGTAATTGGCTTTATTTAAGTTTAAGACTCTAGTTTCTGACTTAACTATGTTACTTTCAAACTCAATGTGAAATTCATCATATTATGATCGCTCTTCCCTAGGGGTTCTTCCACTGTGAGATTACGAATTAACCCTGTCTCATTACATAATACAAGATCTAAAATGGCCTGTTCCCTGGTTGTTTAAATGATGTATTGCTCGAGGAAACCGACCCAAATGCATTCCATGAACTCGTCCTTCAAACTACTTTTGCCAATTGTACAATCTCCCTTAAAAAAAAAAAACTGTAGTAAGAATAAAACCAGACGGACAACCCGGCATCGGACCACTAGGCACCTGGACACGACAAAGGCAAACCAAGCCCAGTCGGCCCTGCAAAGTCCTCCTCACTAACAGCTGGGGACTTGTGCCAAAATTGGGAGAGCTGTCCCACAGACTAGTCAAGCAACAGCCTGACATAGCCATACTCACAGAATCATACCTTTCAGCCAACGTCCCAGACTCTTCCATCACCATCCCTGGGTATGTCCTGTCCCACCGGCAGGACAGACCCACCAGAGGTGGCGGTACAGTGATATACAGTCAGGAGGGAGTAGCCTTGGGAGTCCTCAACAATGACTCTGGACCCCATGAAGTCTCATGGCATCAGGTCAAACATGGGCAAGGAAATCTCCTGCTGATTACCACCTACCGCCCTCCCTCAGCTGATGAATCAGCCCTCCTCCATGTTGAGCACCACTTGGAGGAAGCACGGAGGGTCGCAAGGGCACAGAATGTACTCTGGGTGGGGGACTTCAATGTCCATCACCAAGAGTGGCTTGGTCGCACCACTACTGACCAAGCTGGCCGAGTCCTGAAGGACATAGCTGCCAGACGGGGCCTGCAGGCAGGCAGGCAGGTGGTGAGTGAACCAACACGAGGGAAAAACCCACTTGACCTCGTCCTCACCAATCCACCTGTCGCAGGTGCATCTGTCCATGACAGTATTGGTAGGAGTGACCACCGCACTGTCCTCGTGGAGACGAAGTCCCGTCTTCGCACTGAGGATACCATCCAACGTGTTGTGTGGCACTACCACCGTGCTAAATGGGATAGATTCAGAACAGATCTAGCAGCTCAAAACCGGGCATCCATGAGGTGCTGTGGGCCATCAGCAGCAGCAGAATTATATTCCAGCACAATCTGTTACCTCATGGCCCGGCATATTCCTCACTCTACCATTACCAACAAGCCAGGGGATCAACCCTGGTTCAATGAGGAGAGTAGAAGAGCATGCCAGGAGCAGCACCAGGCGTACCTAAAAATGAGGTGCCAACCTGGTGAAGCTACAACTCAGGACGACATGCATGCTAAACAGCGGAAGCAACATGCTATAGACAGAGCTAAGCGATTCCACAACCAACGGATCAGATCAAAGCTCTGCAGTCCTGCCACATCCAGTCGTGAATGGTGGTGGACAATTAAACAACTAACGGGAGGAGGAGGCTCTGCAAACATCCCCATCCTCAATGATGGCAGAGCCCAGCATGTGAGTGCAAAAGACAAGGCTGAAGCGTTTGCAACCATCTTCGGCCAGAAGTGCCGAGTGGATGATCCATCTCTGCCTCCTCCCGATATCCCCACCATCACGGAAGCCAGTCTTCAGCCAATTCGATTCACTCCACGTGATATCAAGAAACGGCTGAGTGCACTGGATACAGCAAAGGCTATGGGCCCCGACAACATCCCAGCTGTAGTGCTAAAGACTTGTGCTCCAGAACTAGCTGCGCCTCTAGCCAAGCTGTTCCAGTACAGCTACAACACTGGCATCTACCCGACAATGTGGAAAATTGCCCAGGTATGTCCTGTCCACAAAAAGCAGGACAAATCCAATCCGGCCAATTACCGCCCCATCAGTCTACTCTCAATCATCAGCAAAGTGATGGAAGGTGTTGTCGACAGTGCTATCAAGCGGCACTTACTCACCAATAACCTGCTCACCGATGCTCAGTTTGGGTTCCGCCAGGACCACTCGGCTCCAGACCTCATTACAGCCTTGGTCCAAACATGGACAAAGGAGCTGAATTCCAGAGGTGAGGTGAGAGTGACTGCCCTTGACATCAAGGCAGCATTTGACCGAGTGTGGCACCAAGGAGCCCTAGTAAAATTGAAGTCAATGGGAATCAGGGGGAAAACTCTCCAGTGGCTGGAGTCATACCTAGCACAAAGGAAGATGGTAGTGGTTGTTGGAGGCCAATCATCTCAGCCCCAGGGCATTGCTGCAGGAGTTCCTCAGGGCAGTGTCCTAGGCCCAACCATCTTCAGCTGTTTCATCAATGACCTTCCCTCCATCATAAGGTCAGAAATGGGGATGTTTGCCGATGATTGCAGTGTTCAGTTCTATTCGCAACCCCTCAGATAATGAAGCAGTCCGTGCCCGCATGCAGCAAGACCTGGACAACATCCAGGCTTGGGCTGATAAGTGGCAAGTAACATTTGCGTCAGACAAGTGGCAGGCAATGACCATCTCCAACAAGAGAGAGTCTAACCACCTCCCCTTGATTTTCAATGGCATTACCATCGCCGAATCCCCCACCATCAACATCCTGGGGGTCACCATTGACCAGAAACTTAACTGGACCAGCCACATAAATACTGTGGCTACAAGAGCAGGTCAGAGGCTGGGTATCTGCAGCGAGTGACTCACCTCCTGACTCCCCAAAGCCTTTCCACCATCTACAAGGCACAGGTCAGGAATGTGATGGAATATTCTCCACTGGCCTGGATGAGTGCAGCTCCAACAACACTCAAGAAGCTCGACACCATCCAGGTCAAAGTAGCCCACTTGATTGGAACCCCATCCACCACCCTAAACATTCACTCCCTTCACCACCGGCGCACAGTGGCTGCAGTGTGTACCATCCACAGGATGCACTGCAGCAACTCGCCAAGGCTTCTTCGACAGCACCTCCCAAACCCGCGACCTCTACCACCTAGAAGGACAAGAGCAGCAGGCGCATGGGAACAACACCACCTGCACGTTCCCCTCCAAGTCACACACCATCCCGACTTGGAAATATATCGCCGTTCCTTCATCGTCGCTGGGTCAAAATCCTGGAACTCCCTCCCTAACAGCACTGTGGGAGAACCTTCACCACACGGACTGCAGCGGTTCAAGAAGGCGGCTCACCACCACCTTCTCAAGGGCAATTAGGGATGGGCAATAAATGCCGGCCTCACCAGTGACTCCCACATCCCATGAATGAATTTTTTAAAAATTTGATTTGCCCAATCTATATGAAGATTAAAGTCCCCCACGATTATTGCATTACCATTGTTACAAGCTCTTATTATTTCTTGATTAATACTCTGTCCAACAGTATAGCTACTGTTCGGGGGCCTATAAACTGCTCCCACAGTGTTTTCTGCCCCTTGTTATTTCTTATCTCCACCCAGACTGATTCTACTTCCTGATCCTCTGAGCCAAGATCCTTTCTCACCACTGTCCTTAACTCATCCTTTATTATCAGGGCTACACCCCCTCCTTTTCCATTCTGTCTGTCCTTCCGAAAAGTCAAGTACCCTGGAATATTTAGTTCCCAACCTTGGTCACCTTGCAACCATGTCTCAATAATGGCTACTAAATTTACCTGAGGAAGGAGGAAGCCTCCGAAAGCTTGTGAATTTAAAATAAAATTGCTGGACTATAACTTGGTGTTGTAAAATTGTTTACAATTACTAAATTAAACCCATTTATCTCTATTTGTGCCATGAATTCATCTGTCCTGTTACGAATGCATTGAGATAAAGCACCTTTAATTTTAACTATTTTACTATTTTTCCCTGCTTTGACCTTATTCACTGATGCACTATTACCGTTAAACTCTCTGTCCCTTCCTGTCACACTCTGCTTATCTTTACCCGAATCGCTCCACTGCTCTGCGGCCTTGACTTTTCTCTTTAGATTTATAAATTTACCCTTACCTGAACCCCTCCCCCGCCCCTCCCGCAATCCCCCCTCTTTTAGTTTAAAGTCCTATCTACCGCCCTAGTTATTCGATTCACCAGGACTCTGGCCCCGGCCCGGTTTAAGTGGAGCCCGGAACAGCTCCCTCTTTCCCCAGTACTGGTGCCAGTGCCCCATGAATCGAAACCCCTGTCTCCCACACCACTCTTTCAGCCACACATTTAACTCTCTGATCTGTTTGACCCGATGCCAATTTGTGGGTGGCTCAGGGAGTAATCCAGAGATTTTAACCTTTGAGGTTCTGCTTATTAATTGAGACCCAACACCTCAAACTCCCTCAGCAGAACCTCATTCCTGGTTCTACCTATGTCATTGGTTCCTACGTCGACCACGACAACTGGATCCTCCCCCTCGTGCTCCAAGTTCTTCTCCAGCCGCGAGGAGATGTCCTTAACCCTGGCACCGGGCAGGCAACACAGTCTTCGGGACCCTTGGTCGCGGCTGCACAGAACAGTCTCTATCCCCCTTACTATACTATCCCCTACCACTACTCCCACCGCTTGAATGGCCTCCTGTACCATGGTGCCGTGTTCAGTTTGCCCATCCTCCCTGAAGTCTTTGTTCCGTCCACACTGGCAGCAAGTACCTCGTACCTGTTGGACAAGGTCAAAGGTTGAGGCTCTTCCATCACTGCATCCTGGGTCCCCATACCTGCCTGACTCACAGTCACACCCTCCTGTCCCTGACCACTGACCAAATCTAAACTGCTACCTAACCCAAGGGGTGTGACTGCCTCCTGGATCAAAGTGTAAGTTCGGGACTGAGATAAGGAGGAATTTCTTCACTCAGAGGGTTGTGAATCTTTGGAATTCTCTACCCCAGAGGGCTGTGGATGCTGAGTCGTTGAATATATTCAAGGCTGAGATCGATAGATTTTCGGACTCTAGGGGAATCAAGGGATATGGGGATCGGGCGGGAAAGTAGAGTTGAGGTCAAAGATCAGCCTCGATCTTATTGAATGGCGGAGCAGGCTCGAGGGGCCGTGTGGCCTACTCCTGCTCCTATTTCTTATGTGGGTCTGACCAGTGACCTATATGGTGACAAAATGGTGTCTACGTTACCCACCATGTGACCAAATGCGATCTCTTTCCCCCGCCCCCCCCCCCACCACCGACTGACTGAAATCCCAGGCCGCCATCTTGTGAGCCAGTTTGGTGACTTGAGTCAAATTTCATTCCTGTTTTTTGTTGGATTTCCCAGATTTTATTATTTTTTCAATGTGCAGGTGTCCCTGGGATCACACTCTCCGTGATTTCCGTGCCGTTTATCTCCTCCCCCCCCCCCCCCCCCCCCCCCCAGGAAATGGCAAACCAGTGGCCCTGGTGATGGTCATGAGAGAGAGATTGATTGGTGGATGCCAATGGGTCAAGCAATAGAGAAGGGAGATCTGTACAAACCTCTGGTTAGACCACATCTGGAGCACTGTGTACTGTTCTGGGCACCGCACCTTAGAAAGGATATATTGGCCCTGGAAGGAGTGCAGTGTAGATTCACCAGAATGTTACCAGGGCTCCAAGGGTTAGATTATTTGGAGAGGTTACATAAACTAGGCTTGTATTCCCTGGAATATAGAAGGTTAAAGGGTGATTTGATTGAGGTTTTTAGGATTGTTAAAGGAATTGATAGGGTGGATGGAGAGAAACTTTTCCCGCTGGTGAGGGGGAGTCAAGGACAAGGGGACATAACCTTAAAATCAGAACCAGGCCATTCAGGAGACAAGTTAGGAAACACTTCTTCACACAGAGGGTGGTAGAAGTGTGGAACTCCCTCCCACAAAAAGCACTAGATGCTCAATTAATAATTTTAAATCTGAGATCGATAGATTTTTGCTAGACAAGGGTATCAAGGGATATGGAGCCAAGGTGGGTGGATGGAGTTAGGCTACAGATCAATCACGACATAACTGAACGGCGGAACAGGCTCGAGGGGCTGAATGGCCTCCTCCTGTTCCTACGTTCCTATCTGAACGGGATAATTGATCAGTCACTGGGATGGGTCGAGCAGATTAAAAACAGTGCAGTTTTGGACAATACAAGGGAAGGATTGGAATCCCAAAATGAAAACAAGAAATACACAACAGACCAGTTTGAAGATGGGTCACGATGTACGAATGACTGCCCTTCATCAGACTAACGGGCATTGGATATTGTTGGGGAAATGGAAAGGTAAAGTGGGAGGAGGGGATGGGGGAGGGGGAGGGGATGGGGGAAGAACCAACAGGCCCAGGGTAGAGACCATGACAGGGTAGAGTGAACATGGGCTGTGCAGAACTGTAGGCAAAGACTGATATCTTACGCAGTTCAGGAATGGCCTGTGTGCCACCATGTTGTACCATCAAACCAGTTAGTGATTGGATATAAATTTCTTCATGCCCGCCACACTGGTAGCATCTAGCCCGCAGACAGCATGCGTGTGAGTGCGTGCGCGCCCACACTGGGGTAAGGACAGGAATGGGCTGGGCTGTTGTGCCCTCCACAGTTGAATAGCCGGTTAATACGTGACACCTCGACTCACCCGCGAGGTAGAGGAACACGCCTGAGCCGCATGGAGGCATCCGCCAGCACCTTCGGAGAAAGGGGGCGGGGGATTAAAGCCTTCGCCGTAGCAAGCCTCTGATTACAGGTGGCCGTCAGGAGTTGTGGGGGATTGATTTTAGTCCGTGCTTGTCCTGAAAGCTGGGATGCCGCGTGTCTTTGCGTCCGATACGGAGAGCTGCTGAAAGGGCGCTGGGCACACGAGGGGACCCCGAGGGCTGTCTGCTGCTCTGCTCCCCTCCCTCCTTTCCCCCTGATCATGGTGACCACCCTCCACTCGGTTTGAAAAGGGGCCGAGTATTTGAGAGAGCGAACACGCACATGCAGGAAACGGAGACGGCCGTTAATAGGTGCAGTGCTTTTATTAATCTCAGCAAATTGAAAACTGGGCTTTTTTTTTAAAACTCTCCCAATTCTCGTGTGTAAGAAAGTTACAGGCCGGATGGCCCGCCCCTCCTGGAAACTCCCAGTGAGTTGTTTTGTTCCTGCAGTATGTGTCCCTCGACCAGCAGGTGGCGGCGCTGCACCATTAAAATCAATGGCACGTCTCCCAAATCGAAAACCAAATAACAAGGAAAATGGAATTTAAGGAATGTGGAAAATGTTGAGGAGCAAAGGAGGGTCTCAGGGCTGAATAAGAGCAGCGATAACTAAAAGGCTGAGCGGGAATATTAACATTTCCTCTCCCCCTTTTTGAGACGTGCCCCCCACCGAACCTTTATTTTTTGACGGTACAATTCTACAAGTGCTGGTCACCTGCATGTTTATTTTGTGCCTCAAAACTTATAAAGTGCCTTCGCAAAAGGTGGTGAGAAAATTGATATATTTCCTTCTGGTTAGTTTTTTGGTTTTGGAAGAACCTGGACTTTCCTGGCCTCTCTTGGCTCAGCTTCAGGTTGGGTTAAACTCGTACTGAGCCACCCTGGGAGAGACTGACGGAAATCCTTTTGAATGAAAGAAGGGCCACTGGAGGGAAAGGAGGGGACTTGAGGGAACTGAGCAAGGAGATGTTACTGGAATGGAGAGGCTCGAACCATCAGGAAAGATCGAACATTTCTGTAGAAAAGATCAGACTGAGGGGGTGACCTGACAGAGGTCTTTAAGATTATGAAAGGGTTTGATAGGGTAGACGTAGAGAAGATGTTTCCACTTGTGGGGAGACCAGAACTAGGGGCCATAATATAAGATAGTCACTAATAAATCCAATAGGGAATTCAGGAGAAACTTCTTTACCCAGAGAGTGGTGAGAATGTGGAACTCGCTCCCACAAGGAGTAGTTGAGGTGAATAACAGAGATGCATTAAGGGGAAGCCGGATAAACACATGAGGGAGAAAGGAACAGAAGGATATGCTGATAGGGTGAGATGAAGTAGGGAGGGAGGAGGCTCGATGTGGAGCATAAACACCGGCATGGACCCAGTTGGGCCGAATGGCCTGTTTCTGTGCTGCAAGTTCTATTTACAGGAGAGAGGCGGAGAGGTTTAGGGGAGGGAATTCCAGAGCTCAGGGCCGGGGCAGCTGAAGGCACGGCCGCCAATGGTGGAGCGAAGGAAATCGGGGGGGGGGACGCGCAAGAGGCCAGAGTCGGAGGAGCGCAGAGACCTCGGAGGGTCGTAGGGGCTGGAGGAGGTTACAGAGGTAGGGAGGGGGGGCGAGGCCGCGGAGGGATTGGAACAGGCCTGAATGAAGAGGGATGTTCAGGATGTACAGTAACAGGTTAATAGTTCTGATGTCCCTTTGACCTCTGATCCCAGTATGGGTTTTTGCTGCTGTTCCTTGTCTGTGTGGTATGAACCTCTGATGCAGCTTTTGTGCCTCTCTTGTTCTTGTGTTTTTTTTTAAAAACGTACAGACTGCAGTTAAATACCTGCTCCCCGAAGTGAAAGTTCAGGACAGGGGGAAGAAGTGTGTGGTAATCGACTTGGACGAGACTTTAGTTCAA